>NW_026652287.1:6933972-7022576 GCF_009828535.3 Hylobates moloch
CTATGATCAAATCATCATTATCACATCATCACCGTCATCATCACATCAGCATCAGCATCATCACATTATCGCTATCATCACATTATCATCATCACCATCGTCATATCATCATTATCTCCATCATCATCACTATTGTCATCATGTCATCATCCTTATCATCATTATCATTACATCATCATCGTCACATCACTATAATCATCACATCATCATCATCACCATCAGCGTCATCAGCATCATCACCATCAGCATCATCAGCATCATCAGCATCATCACCATCACATCATCATCATCATCATCACCATCACGAGCCCAAAATGATTGAAACAGTCTGTGAGAGCCACACGAATGCGCCTGCTGCAGCATATTCATTTCTTCTTTTATTTGTTGTTTCTGGTCCATTTGGTGGCTCACATTTTATCTCAAGGATGTTATGACTCACATGTAGCTAGCTTAGATGACGTACCCAGCAATGTGACAAGGGGGATTGTCAGAGGAAGGGATGATGGGACCTCAGATTTTTATAGATTAAACCATATCCCAAAATGCAGAAATGAACTCACTTTACAAAACAGAAATATTCTCCAAAGCAACCTACCAAGGAAATTTCCAAAATGGGCTACATTTTTGAGAAGATATCACTTTGACTTTTAAGCTATCTTATTTTTATACCTCCTTGGCCTTCAATTGTTGGAGGCACCTGACAAGTCAGCTTAAAGCGTTTCTTCTCCCTGGCCTTTAAGAAGCTAGCTTTGCCCAACAAATCTCCATAAAGAAATGCCATGGTGAAATCGTTCGTAAGGTGAGACTCTGAAAGCTTCCTCATTCATGTATCTTTTTTCCAAGTATATGTGTGTTTATGGAGTTTGAGCTGGCAGGTTGTAGGTATAGATGAACTTCTATCCTTACGTGTTATTATGTGAGAAAAGATTACCTGAAAATGAAGTCAAACAGAGGATAATATATGTGAGACATGGAGAGAGAATTGCTAAGTGTATTGATTGAGCAGCTGGATCAAGCTATACCTGAACTGACAACCTTGACTTTTCACTTACAAGTGCCAAGAAATTCCCTGGTTTTGTGTTTGTTTAATGGATTTCAGTTGTCAATCAAAAGAATCCTGACAAGTACACAATTCATCCATTCAAATGTTCATTCATCAAATAGTTCTCAAGAACTCTTCTGTACCAGGCATTTGTCTCCGCTTCTTGGCGCTCACAACCCAAAGAAAGAGAAAACTCCAAGCGGTCATCTGGAAGTGATTAATTCTGTATTCTTGATAATCTGGACATGTTGTGGATTGCTTGGGCAGTGGCTGTGTTCATCCTCCACAAGCTACCTGACTGCTTCAGTTTCTTGGAACCTGGTTAGGGAGAGGGCTACAAAAAAATGCTCAGATAAACACAGACAAAGTGTTTATCTTAGCAAACACAGAAAAAGTGCCACGCTTTTAAAATGTTACTTTACCCTGCCCCCACCCCAACATCAAACTTGTTTAAAAGGCATAAAATAGCATGTCTACAAATTATTCTCATGAATGGTGATATTGTTCTAAGCTTGGACAGTGAAGAAAGGAGACTATCTAGTCAGCTCAGCTTTTCAGACTTGCTCATCCCTCCTCCTTCGTTGTATCTGAAAATCCAGCCCCCCCTCCCCGCTCCCCTAGCCTTCTGCTGAGGTCTGTACGGGGAACAGTGAAGAGGTGTAAGAATCTTTTGACAAAATCTCATATTTAAACTGCTCCAGCTTATTCGTGTCTGTTGAGTACACTTGCTTTTCCTGTGTCGCTGAGCTTTCTCTCAGTGCAGTCGACAGGCCACATACTTGAAACTTCTTTTCTCTTAGCTAATCTGGCTCTGATAAAAGAAAGTGCTCCCTTCCTGATGCTTCCTTTGCATCTTCTGAGAGGTGTGACTGGTTATTTTACACACTTTGGAAAGCTCTTTTCTATCCCCAAGTGGTTAATCGCCTCCTTAACTACTGAAGGTCATTTTCTGTGTTTTGTTAGATATAGTTGGTGTATAATTCAGGCTATATTTTAAGTTTCTCCTTAAGTTTTACGTTGTCCTTTTGTGACAGAATTTTCTAACCACAGAGATGCTAGCCCATTTTGGAGAATTTATTTGAAATGTTGAGTGCTTTACTTTATTTTCTCCAGATAGCTTGCATATATTCTAACATTCCCCTTGCATTTAACTTTGTTGTGCAAATCAGTTTCTACAAAGCAGCTTTTACCTAATAGTCCAGGTGGTCTCCACTTTCTGATTCACTCTTTATACCCAATTCCAAGTTGCCATCCTCCTGCACCTTCTCAAAGGACAGCTGGAAAATCTGTCACCTTCAGCTGGTTTCTATCAGAGTCATAAGCTGACCCTGACTGTTAGAACATGATCCCTGCATGTGTAAGATGTTTTCTACTCATTCAGGTCCTTCTCTCATCCTTCCCTTTTCTGTTTCCTATGAAAGCAAGCTAGACTTCAAAAGAAGATGAGCATTTTTGCCAAAGCTACCTATTGCTGATATCTGAAGTTGAAGTTCATCTGAGAGAACTCTAACGCGCTTTTTGGCTTAAACCACTTGGGATTGGAGTGCTTTTTATTTAAAAACAAATCTACCTTTGAATATGAGCCATAAACAGTTGAAATGAAAGGTTAGGGGCTCTTTTTCCAGTTCTTTGAGAACTTTGTTCTCAGCCAAAGATATATTTGCTTGGATTTGTATTCCTTGGTGCCAAAATAAGTATCTGTAACTTGTCCAAAGTACGTGCCTCAACTGAAGGTGACTCAAAGTCTCCATAAGCTTTGTAATCAGGCGAGGCTTGTCACGAACACCACGAAATGTTTTAACATGTGCAGAAAAATATTCGGACCACCATTGTCCCTCCTTAAAGTCAGTTGAATATTTACTATAAAAATAAACACAGCAGTAGTTGGCCACCCTCTCTCAAGGAAAGCCCATAGCAACCTGGGCCTTACCTCAACCCTTCAGACACCACCACCGAAGTCCTGCCCAGCTTCTCCGGTTGAGCTGGAAGTGGCACAGTGTAGCGGTCAGCACTGCAGGACCCCGCAGATCCTCCTCCGGTCACTAGTCTCCCGCTGGGGCCACAACAGGCCATACAGAACCCTGCAGAGTGTTCCACTGGGAACCCAAGCAGCAGCCTGACAACCAGAGAAGAGCATCCATAGGGCTGAGGAAGTGGGGGCCAGGTTTAATAAGGAAGAATTGTCCAACCATTCTGTCAAGGAACACAGATGAGAACACTTGTGTAGATAAGGTGGAGTTGGATATGTGTGCTTGAAGCCGCAGGTAGACGGCCTGTGACTCTAGCTATTCTAGACCCCAGCAAGTCCCACAAAACACTAAGAGAATCAAAGTTAAGCTGATTGCCTGTTCTCCGTGCCTGTGGTTTCTGGCATCAAGGCTGGGCCCCCTGCAGCGGGAGGGGTGCCTGCCTTGTCATCATCTGCTGCTCCTTCCTCTCCATTTAAACTTTTCTCTGGCAGCCCTGAGCAGCCTGGCCCTGTCTACAAAGGTCACAGACATCTTCCTCTCCGTGTCTTTCTGCCTAGTTTTGTTTTCTTTTCTGCAGGGGCAGGAGGTGGAGGAAGAGAATGATTCTGAGATCGCAGGGAATCTGGCCACAAGTGCAGGAACAGAAGCAATAAGGGCCTTACCAAGAAAAGTCAGTTTTTACTTGCCTTCTTTGTTTTGGAAGATAACAGTTTTTCTCATGACATGACCTATTTTATGTATAACTGAACAAAGTGCAACAGACAGATCTTAAGCATACGGTTCTGTGATTTTTTTTTTTTTTTTTTTGAGATGCAGTCTCACTCTGTTGCCCAGGCTGGAGTGCAGTGGCGCAGTCTTGGCTCACTGCAGCCTCTGCCACCTGGGTTCAAGCGATTCTCCTGCCTCAGCCTCCTGAATAGCTGGGATTACAGGCACGCACCACCACACTCGCTAATTTTTGTGTTTTTAGTAGAGATGGGGTTTCACCATGTTGGTCAGGCTGGTCTCAAACTCCTGACCTCCTGATCCGATCCACCTGCCTCAGCCTCCTAAAAGTGCTGGGATTACAGGCATGAGCCACCACGCCCGGCCAGTTCTGTGAATTTTTAAAAAGGCTTTTACCAATGTAATCCAGTCCTTGATCAAGATAAAGAACATTTCCATCACCCTATTAAGTCCTTTTCTGGTCAATATGCTCCCCATGTGAAGGCAAACACTGCTCTGCTGTCCAGCCCCATAAATAAGTCAGCCTACTGTTGAATGTCACGTAAATGGAATAATGTAGTATATACTCTTTTGGGTTTACCTTCTCTTATTTCACTCACTTAGTTCATGGAGTTGCATAAATCAGTAGCTTGTTCCTTTTTAGTTCTGAGGAGCACCCCACTGTTGGACGAAGAGATAACTGTTCACCCAGTCCCCTGTTGATGGCTATTTTGGTTGATTCCTGTTTTTGTCTATTATGAATAAAGTTGCTATGAACATTCTTATTCACGTCTTCATGCAGAATCATGTTCTTATTCCCTCTGAATAAATACTAAATAATGTGATTCTTGGCAATATGGTAAGTGTATGGTTAACTTAACCAGACATTGTCAAAATATTATCCAAAATGATGATAGTATTTTACAGCCATGCCAACAAAGTCTAAAAATTATGGTTCCTCCACATCTTTGCCAACAATGGGTGTTTCCATCTTTTTTTTTTTTAACATTTATTTTAAGTTCAGAAATGCTTATGCAGGTTTGTTACATAGGTAAACTTGCACCATGGAGGTTTGTTGGGCAGATTATTTCATCACCCAGGTATTAAGCCTACTACTCATTTGTTATTTTTCCTGATCCTCTCCCTCCTCCCACCCTCCACCTTCCAATAGGCACCAATGTCTATTGTTCCCCTCTATCTGTCCATGTGTTGTCATCAACTAGTTCCCACTTGTGAGAACATGCAGCATTTGGTTTTCTGTTCCTGGTGTTAGTTTGCTAAGCATAATGGCCTCCAACTCCATCCATATTCTTGCAAAAGACATGATTTCATTCTTTTTTATGGCTGCATAGTATTCCATAGCGTATCTGTACCACATTTTCTTTATCCAGTCTATCATTGATGGACATTTAGGTTGATTCCATGTCTTTGCTATTGTGAATATCAGCCATGATAGATGGTGTGTAGTAGTATTTCATTATGGTTTAAATTTGCATTTCCTTGATGGCAAATGGTATAAGGTATTCTTTCTTGTGCCATTCATAGATCTTCTTTTCGGAAGTTTCTGTTCAAATATTCTCCCCATTTTAAATTGTGGTGTTTGTCGTTTTATTGAGTCAGCAGCTCCTCACATATTCTAGACACAACTCTTGGATTGAGAATACTTTCCTCTACCCTGTGGATTGCTTAGTTATTTGCATAATGCTGTCTTTTGAAAAACATAGTCTTTTTATTTTTATAAAGTATAATTTATTAATTTGCTTTTTGAGGTAAAGTGATTTGGGGCCTTAATTAAGAAATCTTTTCTTACCCCAGGATAGAAAGAAAAATGTTCTCCCATGTTTTCTTCAAACAACTAAAGCTATAATTTCAATTTAGTTGAATTTTCAACTAATGTCATAAATTTTAGTTTTTACATTTAGGTATGTAATGAATCTAGACTTTGTATGGTATGAGGTAGGACTGAATTTCATTTTTCTTTATATATATATATAAGTTTTCCCACTACTATTTCATGAAAAGACTTTCTTTACTCCATTGAATTCCTCAGACTCCTGTGTTCAAAATCAAACAATTATAAAAGAATGAATTTATTTCAGGACACTATTCTGTTCCAATGATTTATTTACATATTCTTGTATCAATACTAAATTATATTTAATTACTGTAGCTTTTAATATGTCTTGAAATTGGGTAATCTAAGTCTTCAAAGATTGTTTTCAAAATTGTTTTGGCTATTCTAAGTACTTTGCATTTCCAATTAAAATTTTAGAATCAGCTTGTCAATTTCCATGACAAGGAAGGCTGAGATTTTTATTGGGATTATTTTCACTCAATAGATCACATTGGGAAAATCAACATCTTAACAATGTTGAGTCTTTCAATCCAGAAACATCTCTCCATTTATTGTGTCTTCAACTTCTTTCAGCAATATTTTGTAGTTTTACTATAGAGGACTTGCGAACACTTGTTATATTTATTCTTAAGTATTTTATATTTCTGGATATTATAAATTGTATTATTCTTTAATTTTATTGTATAAATTTTAATTTCTAGGATATAGAAATAACAGTGAATTATTATGTACAGGCCTTGTATCCCATGACCTTGATTTTTTTTTTTTTTTTCTGAGATGAAGTCTCACTCTGTCGCCCAGGCTGGAGTGCAATGGCACAATCTTGGCTCAATGCAACCTCTGCCTCCTGGGTTCAGGCAATTCTGCCTCAGCCTCCTGAGTAGCTAGGATTAGAGGCATGCACCATCACACCCAGCTAATTTTTGTATTTTTAGTAGAGGTGGGATTTCACCATGTTGGCCAGGCTGGTCTCAAACTCCTGACCTTGTGATCTGCCCGCCTCGGCCTCCCAAATTGCTGGGATTAGAGGCATGAGCCACTGCTCCCGGCCGCCATGACCTTGCTTTTAATATTGTTTGTTGTCTGTTTTGGGTATCAACATTAATGATGGCTTCATAAGTTGGGCTGTTTGCTCCTCCTCTGTATTTTGACAGCTTTGCTTTAAAAATAATATTATTTCTTTCTTACATATTTGACATAATTCATGAGTAAAGCCACCTAGACCTTAAGTTTTCTTTGTGGAAAATCTTTGAATGTATTCAATTGACATGAGCCCATACATATTTTGATTCTTTCTCATCTCAGTTTTGCCTTTCAAGGACCATTTTATCTAAATTGTCTATTTTATTGGCAAAGTTATTCATAATATTTCATTATTAACCATTTTGTATCTGTACAGTTGTAGTAATTTCCTCTTTTTTTGGCTGATATTGGTAATGTGCATTTTTTATTTCATTAATCTTACTAGGACTTGATTGATTTTATTACTTTTAAGGAAACAACTTGTTACCTCATTTTTTCTATTGTTTTTCTATTTTATTTATGTCTGATTATTATTTATGTCTTCTTCCTACCTATTTTGGTATTAATTTGTTTTTTTACATACTACTTAGGTGATAATTTAGATCAAGGGGTGGCAAACTCTTTTTATAAAAAAGGCCAGATTATAAAATATTTGAGATTTTGTGGACAATACAGTCTCTGTTAGAGCTACTCAAATTATCATTCAGTTCAAAATGTTCCTAATTATTGTGATTTCTTTCTTAACCATGAGTTCTATAGAATTATGTTGCTTAATTTCTAATATTCAGAGATTTTTCAAGATAATATTTTTCCAGTTGATTTCTAATTTAATTTTGTTGTGATCAGAGTACATATACTGTAGGAATTCAATCTTTTAAAGTTTATTAAGAGTAGTTTCATGGCCCAACATAGGTTCTATCTTGGTGAATGTTCTAAGGGTATTTGAAAAATATGTTCAGTTATTGAATGTAGTGTTTTATGTATTTAAATTGATTGACATTATAGTTCCAATTAACTATATCTTTTTTGTTTTTATACTTGTATCAGTTCTGAAAGAAGAGTATTGAAATCTTCCACCATAGAGATAGATTTTTCTAAATTTTCATTTAGTTCCGTTATTTTTTGCTTATTATTTTGAGGCTCTACTTTTAGGTGCACTGCCATTTAGGATTTTCATGTCTTCTTGATAAATTGACTGCAGTGTTATTGTTGTTGTGATGATGCTGAAGATGATGTAATTCATCTTTGATCATATTCTATTTTAGTATGCTTTATCTGATACTCAACCTAGCCACTCTGGCTCTTTTGTGATTTGTTTTGCATATACCTTTACCTACATTTTTACTTTTAACCTCTTTATATATAAAGTGCGTCTCTTGTAGGTTACATATGATTGGGTCTTCCTTTTGGTCCAGTCTGACAGTACTGATATGTTGAATTTGAGTCTACCATCTTGTTTTTTCTTTCTACTTGTCATCTGTTCTTTTTCACTTTTTTATTCCTTCCTGAATACCTTTATAGCAAGTATAACTTGACACTGCAATTTATCTCCTCTACTGCCTTATTAGCTATATCTCTGCACTTTTAGTCTTTTCCCAGATGATTTATCACTTTCTACCATGAATTAATATTGATCACTTCATGTATAATGTAAAACCTTAGCAATGTACCTCAATTTAATCCTTCTTGTGCTTTGTGTTATTGATTTAATTTACTTTACACATGTGTGTATGTATATATGAATAAAAATATATATATACACACATATATACACATATATGTGTGTGTGTGTCTGCCTGTGTGTGTGTGTATCCATGAAAGGGGCCTAATAGTAAGCTTGAATTGACAGAAGAATCAGTGAACAAGAAAGATTGATAGAGATTATGCATCCAAATAATATAAAGAACATGGAGGAAAAAAAGAACAAACAAAAATGAACAAGTCCCTGAGAATTGTGGGAAACCATTCAATACACCAATATATGGAAAAGGGGGGTACAAAAAGGAGGGAAAAGACATAAAGAAACAGAATAAATTTTTTTAGTTAATGGCTAAAAATGTCCTAAACTTGATGAAAAACATTATCTATTCATCCAAGAAGCTCAATACAGTCCAAATTGAGTAAATTCAAAGAGATATACATTAAGACATAACAATAACAATGTTGGAAGACAAAGAGAAAATCCTGAAAGTAGAAAAAGAAAAACAACTCATCACACACAAGGAAATCATAACAAGATTAATAGTTGCCTTTGCATCAGAAACAATGGAGGCCAGAAGGCAGTGGAGTAACATATTCAAAATGATGGAAGATCAAAACTATCAACCAAAAGTCCTATAGCTGGAAAAATTATTTTTCAAAAAGGAAAACTAAAGATACTCCCAGATAAACTAACACTGAGAGAATTTGTTGCTAGTAGACTTTCCTTATAAGAAATACTGAAAGAAGTTCTTCAGGTTGAAAGTAAGTGACCCTAGACAGTAATTCAAATACACACACACACACACACAAATGGCACTGGCAAAGACAGTAATGTAATTATAAAACATTGTAGAGATACTAGTGTCATTTGTGTGTGTGTGTGTGTGTGTGTGTGTGTGTGTGTGTGTGTGTGCATTTGAATTATTGTCTAGGATGAGTTCATATCCTTTGCAGGGACATGGATGAAGCTGGAAACCATCATTCTCAGGAAACTATCACAAGATCAGAAAACCAAACACCACATGTTCTCACTCATAAGTGGGAGTTGAACAATGAGAACGCATGGACACAGGGAGGGGAACATCACACACTGGGGCATGTCGGGAGGTTGGAGGCTAGAGGACGGATAACATTAGGAGAAATACCTAATGTAGCTGATGGGTTGATGGGTGCAGCAAACCACCATGGCACGTGTATACCTATGTAACAAAACAGCACATTCTGCATATGTAACCCAGAACTTAAAGTATAATTTTAAAAACCATACTATCAGTGCATATCCCTTCTATCTTAACTGATTTTAAAAAGCAATTGTATAACACAACATAAATATATTTGAATTGTTGGACCTATAATGTATTTAAATGCAATATACTTGAGAAAGACAGCATAAATAAAATGACAAGGAGCAAAGCTGTGTGTGCATAATGAAATAACATCGCATATTTACTCAAGTCCACCAGAACAAATAAAGAGAACCAGAATGACAAATAAGAGGCTTAATATAACAAACTCTATAAATATATACTTTATCTCCTCTCTGCTCTCAGCTTCTTTAATAGACATAAATGATATATTTAAAGTAATAATTATAACTATAAATAAGTGAATTTGTAACATATATGGTGTACCTTGTATAACAATAATACCACAGGAAACGGGAGTTGATATAGAGCTATATAGGAACAATGCTTCTATGTCTCCCTGGAATTAAGTTAGTACAAAACTGAAGTTAAGACATAGATGGCAAGCTCAAGCACAACCACTCAAAAATAACTCAACAAATAGTGAAAAATCTATCAGTTGAATTAAAATATTACATTGGAAAATGTTTCTTAATGCAAAAAAGTACAATAGAAATACAGGAATAAAAATGTCATGAGATATTTTAAAAACACAATGTAAAATGGCAGAAATAAATCCAGCTACATCAATCATAACATTAAATGTGGATGGATTAAACATTCCAATAAAAATCAGAGATTGTAAACTGTATTTTTTAAAAGATTCAACTATGTGCTATCTATACATTTTAGACCCAGAGATACAAATAAATTGAAAGTAAAAGAATGGAGAAAGATACGTCATGCAAACAGCAACTACAAAGAAGCTGAAGTGGTTGTACTAACATCAGACAAAATCAACTTTCAATCTTTAAAAATGTTATTAGAGCTAAAGATATAAAAGTGCTAAAATAATAAAAAGGTCACACCATCACAAAGATATAACAATAATGACTATATATGCATACCTAATAACAGAGCCCCAAAATATATAAAGCAAAATTGGACAGAATCAGAGAGATAATTCAACAATACTAGCTGAAGATATCTATTATATCTATCACTGTAAAACTGCTAGCTAGAAGGAGTAAGAGGTGCTGACTTCCCAGCATTCCGTCTTTCCACCAAAGAACAGCACTGAGCAAGGGTCAGCTGGATACAATGCAGAAGAAGAAATTACCTTACTGCCAAGGAGCCCTGAACAAAAGGCTCCTGCCTCTTTATGAAACTGAGCTGTGGAAAGGCAGAAAACAAAGTACTGAGTCTAAACCATTAAATAGAGACTTGCCATATGACCCAGCAATACTACTCCTAGATATATACCCAAGAGAAGCGAAAACATATGTCCACACAAGAATATGTATATGAATATTTGTTGCAAACAACTCGTGCCCAGTAAGTGACGGGTAGAGAAATAAAATATGGGGTATCCATGTAATGGAAGATTTCTTTGCCCTAAAAAGGAATAAAGTACTGATATATGCTATAAGTTGGATCAACTTTGAAATCAGTATGCTAAGTGAAAGAAATTTGGCACAAAATACACGTATTTTATGATTTTATTCATATGAGATGTTCGGAGAAAAAGCAAATCTACAGATACAGAAAACAAATTTGTGGCTTTCTAGACCTAGTGGGTTGAGGAAAATGGACTGACTGCTATTAAGTACAGGGTTTCTTTTAGGCAAAATGAACATATTCTAAAATTGACTGTGGTAAAGGTATGAATATACTAAAAGCTACCGAACTCTATACTTTAAATTGTGTTGTATGCGAAGTATATCTCAATATGCCTGTTAGCAAATGAAAGGTGAACTCAATCTCCTACACATACATGTGTGGGTGTGGGTGCAGGACGTACGTGGGAAATCTCTGAACCTCCAGCTCAATTTTGCTATAAATCAAAAAGTGCTCTAAAAAATAAGGTCTAATTAGAAAAACAAGTAAACTCAAGCAAAAGTAGCTGATTTTGATTTTCTAGTGTGAATATCTCATTAGTGTTTGGGCTGATACGAGACAGATTATTTCTTGTAAAAAATGTATTTTTATAAAAGCATTTAGCTTATTTACCTTGCTTAGCCTCAAAAGGGCTCACAGTTTCTCAAACTGAGCAGGTACCTGCCTTCCTGCCCCACTCGTCACTCTTGGATGGGTTTTGTGGTTTGTGTTGAATCCCAAAGCTTTACGGATTCCAGGTACGTATTTAAGCGCAGCAAATAATCCATAGGATCAAACAGTTGTTCTAAAATCACTCAATATCCACCTCCTCCCCATTCTCCCATCCTCTCTCTCCATGGGTACTTTCACTTCCTAAAAACACTGCTGAAACTAAAAATAAAGTAGAATTTGAATTTTTAGCAATATTGACAGAACACTCTACAGGAGCATTCCTCAAAGTGTGCAATGCAGTCCATGAGGATTTAAATAGGTTTAGACGAAAATAAGCAAATAACAAATCTAATTAATAAATAATTAATTTAAATAGGGAAAATGAAAAAGAAAAGAAAAGTGGGTAATGTATAGAAAATTCAGAGTTAAGGAATGCTTAAAATGTTTTTTTTCACAGCCATATTTCTAAGTCTTAAATATGGCCTGAAAATCTTCACGGGAGAAGATTAAAAAGCATTCCCAAAAACAGAATGTGTTCACAGAATTATATTTTTTAGTGATTTGTTTCTTTTTTTTTTTTCATCATCTAATCTGGCCAAGCTTAATTATAACGCTCTTGGAGAAATATCATGCTAAAGAGTTCACTACAGTATGACCCAAACATATTTTACTTCAAATCTGCCTACTCAGCTCATGTGCTCCATCAACACCTTTAAACTCTTGTTTCCCCCCATTTAAGAACTGAACAGAATTCAAGACATGTTCCCAGGCACCTATCTCCTAGATGACCATAAACTCTTTGGAGTAAGAAACACCTTAGCACCTCAGACCCAAATCTAGAGCCCTGTACATGGCTGATATGCTGTAGGTTTGTTTTTCAAATATAACTCAGGTCACATCTCCTTCCTGCTGGTGGCCAGCTCACACCCTTCCCACAGGAATCACGATACAAAAAGTCGGAGCTCCACAGTGAGGTTCCCTGACTCAGCCAGACTCTAATGAGCTCCTGTCCCTTACATTTCAAGAACATGGAACTCCATACCTCCGTGTGTGCTGCTTCCTTAGCCTGGAATATGATTTTGACTTTAATCTGACCATAAAGAGTTTATACCCAATCACTACTGCCAGAATTCTCTCTTCCTCAAAGTATCAGCTCACTGCAGTCATGGGTTTTCATTGCCTCTTTGCCAGATCCATAAACCTGGTAACGAGGATTTTTACCTCTTATTGTCACATTAATCAAATTAGTGGTTATTTTGGATCATTATTTCCCATTTCATATGGAAGTGTTCCTCTCAACATGAAAAACAAGCTGTTTTCCCATTTTGCCCTATAATTTTATGTTAAGTAAAGCATATTGGTAGTTTTAAAATCTAGAACATTGAAGACTGGGGTAATGTGAGGTTTTTAAAAAGTATTTCACTTCTCATATTCATATTTCAACCACATACTCATTGTTATAAATAGATAAAATAAAGTGAACAGCGCCCTTGGTTCCATAATTTACCAATAGGTCTCCTATTTCCTGTGCCTTCTCCGAACACACTTCTCATCACCAGGATGAAAACATCAGGTGATTCCTGGAACCAGGGCCATCTCTCAGGGCTGCTGCAGACCCCACATATGCTCTTCCATCTGAAGGTTCCACTACCAGGCATATCTAACATTTATCGTAAAACCACATGTAAATATGAAATGCATTTATTTGGTAAAGTTATTGTTTTGCCTATGAAATTATCTGGTTTTAAATACTCTTTATCATTTTCAACAGGCTACAATTTATTGGTATTCACTGTAAGCATTTGAAAATTCTTGGAAAGTTAGGAAGTCCCACCATGGATTGTTTTCAAACGTCATGAAAATTTCATGGGTTCTAAACTTAGCAGTGATGAAGTTGGCATAATATTAAGCCTTGCAGGCATTTAAACATAATCTGCAGTCATTTTAGGTTTGGTAGTTTCCCCTTTGCATTTGAGAGTCTGGATATGAGTTGGAACTGCCACAGGGCTGACAGAGGTCTCCAAACATCATAACTCGATTTCAGATCACGTAAGGAAAGACGGGAAGTTTAGAGGCTCCTTGAGAAGAAGAGAAAGGTTAGGACCAAGGAGCTTTTTTTTTTTTTATACTTTAAGTTTTAGGGTACATGTGCACAACATGCAGGTTTGTTACATATATATACATGTGCCATGTTGATGTGCTGCACCCATCAACTCCTTTGTAGGGACAAAGAGCTCTTTAGTTTATAGATCCTCCAGGTACAGCAGCTTCAGACTTGCAGCAGTTATTTAATCATGCTCCCTAGATGAGCTTTAAGGGCTAACATTTTCTAATTAAATAGGAAGGAATCCTCCCAACCCAAGGACAGATACGACTCATATAGAGTGACAATGATGAACAATAATATGCTCCCTGAATTGGCTCTTGGTTAACATCGCTTTCCCGATTTTTCCTCCTTCATCTCTGATCACCTTCTCAATGCACACACAAAGGGACACTAGTCATCCAGTTAACAGACACCATAACGTATAAAAATCCAAACATACGTTCTTTTTTTTTCCTCACTCTGTCCCCCAGGCTGGAGTGCAATGGTGTGATCTCGGCTCACTGCAACCTTCGCCTACCGGGTTCCAGTGGTTCTCCTGCCTCAGCCTCCTGAGTAGCTGGGACTACAGGTGTGCGCCACCACACCTGGCTAATTTCTGTGTTTTTAGTACAGACAGGATTTCACTAAACATGTTGGCCAGGCTGGTGTCGAACTGACCTCAAGTCATCTTCCCGGCCTCGGCCTCCCAAAATGCTGGGACTACAGGCATGAGCCACCGCACCCGGCCCAAATATGCTTTCTTATTCCTGCTGAAAAGGGCACTGGAAGGCTCCTAGGTCATAGAATGTCTTTGAGATTTTGTGAAATAAAGTAAAAAACAATGAAATTAGAAATATAAGCTCCCCCCTGCTTTGTATGGAAAAAAACTATCAATAGTAGGTAATATCAATGTCAGTATTGTCATTAATCTTGCAGGTTTAAAACAAGAATACCTGAATATACAGTGTACAAGTTCATGCTAACAATTTTTAGGACAAGTATTATTTAAATATTTAGAATACTAAAAGATCAATTTTCAACAGCATTGACCCATAATAATCTGTAGCACCAAGCAAGGTTCTCCATTATGTGTAGCTCAAGCCAAGTTTGTGTCCAATCCACCACGGAAACTCACCTGTAGATTAACCGTGCTCCAAAGTGGCGTCAGAGGTCTTGGAGATGCTGCCTTCTTGAGTTCTGTTTTGCATCTTTGTTTAAAGGAAGTGTCAAGGCATCGAAGAAATGGTTGTATCTCAGCCATGTTCTGTTTATAAAGTTATTGCCCTTTGCACGAAGGGAAGGGATTTCTGTAAACAACTCTTTATGTCTAGAGTAGTGCTGACCACGCTATTGGTTAAGAAACTGCCACAGACCCATGTAACTATCACAGGGAGCATGGGTGTTGGCTTAAGACTGCCACGGTTATCTAAGAAAGCCAACGTGACACTATCATGGGTGGGTATTTGCATTTCTAAAGCTGAATTCCATGAGATTTTAGTTAGCAATGGCAGACGTTAGTTCAGGCAACATAGCTATTAAAGCCAATTGTCTGGAGAGGGTAGAGGTATGGCATGGTAGAGGTCCTTTTCCTGGTTAATATTTGCAGAGCAGTGGAGACTCAACACATTGAAATATTTTAGTTGTTATGAAGTTAAATGTAACACATCCCAAGACTATGAACATGAACTGGAATTTTTGGTGCCTGAATGAGCTTTCCTGCCACTCAGACCTCATAAATACTTTCCTGCCACTTCAAACTTCTCCCTACAGGCAGAGACATATCTGAATAAAGCTTTTTCTCTCATTAAAACTCAACTTTGTCAGCTTTAAAGAAAAATTGACTTTTCTTCCCCTTTTCCAAGAATTGAGTTCGCATGCCTTAGCTATAGACATTCATGAGGCACCACTGTCTTCTTTCTGGATGGTCCCTTCCTAATGTAGACTAGGGCCCAACATGATGTTTTGCCAAAGTATTTTCTTTGGGGCTCGAGAGCCAGCCCATTTCTCTGGGAATCTTGCCCTTATGCTTAAATAAGCCGTTGTTTTCCTTTATTCTCAAGGTCTCAGCCCATAACTGCCATCAAGAACCTGAAGACATAGCTTCCTTTATGGCAGACTTAAGGACATCTAAATATGTACCTCTCAACACCTATTTGAAGAAAAGATTATTTCCTGGAACCTACCAATTAATTGTTTTACTATAACAAGGAATCATCCAACATGTTTTATTTCTTCGTTTTCAAAATGTTTGGAAGTGCCTTTACAGAGACATTAAATATACGGTGGAACATACACAACAGATCATACTGAAACCATAGGTAATATAATGAGATAGATACATTATACAAAAAGGTATATAGAAGCACAATGTCATAACAGCATGCTCTGTTTATACTATCTGGCGTTTACCAGGGAACAAGAATCCGATTCAGAAATGTGGAAAGTAAGGGATAACACCTTTTCAAATGCCAGACAAAACTTGTCCCCACTGTTTGCTGCCTTGCAATCACCCCAAAGCACACTACTGGCTGGCCTGTGTAGGTTTGGCCACTCACTATGTTCTGCACCTGAGATCCGGTCCACCTGCCTGAGAAGAGTTGAGGCTGGGAACTGATACCTAAGATGCACATTTCAATTTTGAGACAACAGCATGCCCTGTAGACACACACATTATACATGAGCAGTATTGTAAAAATTATTTGCCATGGGAAGACAACACACTACCTCCCTCTAAGAGCACGGGTCTGCTGCATGATATGCGCTATGTGGATGTGATTATCTTTCAGTGTTTTATAGCCACTTATTTTTTCCTAGGTTTGATCATTTCCTTATGACTTAATTCTCCACTCTCAGCCTTTCATAGTTGTGGTGTTTGCTTATGCCCACAATAATGTCTGGGGAATACCTAGGAGACCCCTGTAATGGAGGTTGGACAATTGGTTTTGTTCTTGGAATCCACATTGAATGGGGGCCCTTGCTAGAAGTCCAAAATAAGGATCATAGCAGAGGATAACTACAGAAAGGAAGTCACTTGGCGATCAAGTCCCTCCATGGGCCAGTTCATCTTCGGGCATGTGAACTGGTGGCTCTGGGGTAATTCACTGCATTGCAGCAACTGAGACGGCAATAGGTCCGATGGACATTTCCAGGTGTGCCCGATGGAAACTGTCACCAACCAGATTAATGAAATGAGAAGGCTGAGTGCCTGGGCCAGTGTGCTTATCAGTGCCAGATGTGTGCTCCTTCGCAGCCTGTAATATTCATGGAAATGGAAAATGCTTCTACTATGTGGGAAATACATGGATAAAACAGAGATCCTAAAGCGGTTATGATGGAGGAAAAAGGCACGCTCTTTGAGGAAGCATCTCTAAGTGAAATAACTATATCATATGGTCAGTGTTGACACTGGCATTCTGTTATTTCATTCAGAAAGTCAAATTCTTACAAAGGAGGTAACAATAACGTGGCAGACTATTTCAGCTCCAGCCTTATAATGGGAAACAGAAAGTCTCACTTGCTTTTTTGGCCACAGGAAGTACAGAAAGATGTGTCAGGTCAAAAGTTATTTCAGCCATCCCAAAGAAGTAATATTTCCAAATAGGTTTGAAAAAAATCAGCATCACATAGACCCCAAATCCCAAAGCGGCATCCATCTCTCTGTTCGTAAAGTGCTTTACTCCAATGGGCAATGTGGACGTATAGAGAGGTCTTCTATCCTCTCAGTTCCTGCAGCATCTAAAGAGACTCCCGTGAGACTCTTGTCGTTAACATAAAATTACAATGTTTCATTTGAACAACTGACCAAGAGCAGCAATTAAATCCAAAGAAATTTTAAAGGCATCTCATAGAATATGAAGATTGTCCAGTACTGTAAGTTGATAACGTTATTGCTTGCTTGGACTGGGAAGATAATTTCCCTAATGAACTTGAACTGTTATTTCTTATCTGGAAAATGATGGTGCCCTATTTGTCTTGAGCCATAGAATAGTCTATAAACACAGTAACCCAGATGAAAATGTTTCTGCGCTTTTTTTTTTTGTATTTTTAAAAATTTCTAAAAGCAAACAACAAAAAGACTTCAGAACCTATCTCGATTGTATGAAACCATAAAGAAACTAACAGGCATTAAGGATTTCAATACCAAAAAATTTCAAATGCCGTGTTTACATTTTGCACCCACACACAAAACCTAAATATAAAGTGTTCATTCTTTCACAAATCTTATTTCAAACTTTCTTTTATCCTTCTTTTTTTGAAACATATTTTACTAAACTCTATATATGCATGCACGCTGAGATCTGGGGAGAACTGGTTAAGTTCTTTTTGTTTTTCTTCTTTTGTTTTTGTTTGAGACAGAGTCTTGCTCTTGTTGCCCAGGCTGGAGTGCAGTGGTACGATCTTGGCTCACTACAACCTCCACCTCCCAGGTTCAAGTGATTCTCCTGCCTCAGCCTCCAGAGTAGCTGGGACTACAGGCACGTGCCACCACGCCTGGCTAATTTTTGTATTTTTAGTAGAGGCAGGGTTTCACCACGTTGCCCAGGCTGGTCTCAAACTCCTGACTTCAGGTGATCTGCCCACCTGGGCCTCCCAAAGTGCTGGACCAGTTGAGTTCTGTGTCAGGGCTCCCATCTTCCCAGGGAAAAGACAAGGAGGAAGCTGTTAGTGGAAAACAGTTACCCAAACTGCTGAGAAGCAATTCTGATGGGGCTGGGGTTTTGCACCCGGGAGCACATTTTTGGCTCTTTTGCTGCCAATAGTTTAGAGGCAGGAAATCCTGCCTCAGTTTCACAAAGCCAACTCCTGTGTTTACACCCAGTTACTTGAATGGTATCCGAAGGGCCTGGAGAAAGATTAGGTCTGGTATTGGGCATTTGTTATGACACGTCAAATCATTGCCAAAGAGGCGTCCCTATTCATCCTGAAAGCAAGGAGCAGCATTTGCCAGCATGCCAGAAACGACCCTGCAGTTTCAAGAAATACACACACACCAACAGAGAGCCTCTAGCCCCTCTAGGGACTTGGCAAGTGTACCACCCGTCTTTCAGCTGAAACATCTACTTCGGCCTCTCAAATAGAATCCTCACCTGTCCTGTGGTTTTCTTAGGTCTCTAGAGCTCTGCCTGTTCTGGAAACCTCAGCACCCTGGGCCCAGTACAAAGCCCCTGCCCCAAATACATATACAAGACCAAGCCATTGACGAGCAAAGACCAAAGGGTGGACAGAGGTCAAAGGCTCTCAAACACCCGCAGCATCATGCATTTCAGCACTGACTTTCAACATGGTTTGACCCTGGGCGGGGCCATGAGACACAGGAGATCTTTTTCTGAGATATCTGGAGAGCTTTCCCCATCCTACCAGGATAACAAATAAGAAATGTTTTCAAGGTAAAATATGTTGGCAACCTTTAAGAAAGGTTTTCTTTTGATGTCCATTTATTACTGCATCAAGGGTATTAAAATCTCTGGCTGAAAAGAAAAAATAACTCTATATTATAGCCAACCATACAGCTGTTTTAGGGGACATGCAGATAAAATAATGAAACAACTGAAGAATGTTTAAATGTTTATTTTCATGTTAAAAACGATGTGTTACCCTGTGGTTAGAATATATCTTTACGCTGAAAAATGAAGTCACTTTATTTCCGAAATATTTCCAGGAAAAAAGAAAAGGAAAAAATCCAGAAGTCAAGAAGAATAAGATGAAAATGTTCTGGCAGATTCCATCATCAATCCCCACATAAGCCACAGCCTTTCTAGGCCAGAATTCCAAATTCAGATGTTATTAGGTCTCAAATGTTTTTCCCACTATCAGTTTAGATATTTTTGAGTGGGATGTCTGTACATTTAAAAGCTACAATTTTGCATGCTTTCACTTTAAAAAAACTCGGTGTTTCATTATATTGCCTATATTACATACAAAAATATCTGCAATCCATATTTTAGCATAACTTTTCCACCATCCATACTGTCCCTTTACATGACAGGTGATATGCATTACATCACACATATATAATTTTAATAAAAGGGGAGGGTTGCTGAGTTTATAAACCATCTATTGTGTCATTTACAGAGAATGAAATGGAAAATTGAGACCATGTTTAGGTAACTAGAGTAGAAAACACATTGGTGTCCCTGACACGTAGGGTTCAGATGAAACCACACTCTGTGGTCCTTGCTGTGAGACTGAATAGTTCCCTCACAGAGCCTTAATAGTTCTCTGACAGGGCCCCAACATCCCAGCAATGGGAAGGCCTCTTTCTAAAATAATCAAACAAGAATGCTACCAAAATGCACAAAGGCGGACGTTCTAAAACTTAAAAGTTAGCAAGTTACAAATTACTTAGTCTACAGATGTGGCAATGGGACAAAACTTAATCAACTTTCCCCCTGCATGACTTTAGAGATAGAAACTTCTGTCTAGATAGTCAGGATTGTTATAGTCTGAGAATTGATCCTGGCCAGTGTGCAATATACAACAGCTAGGAAGTCAATTCTTCCTCCTCTTGGGACACATGGAGTATTCTGAGGTTTGCTAGGTGTTGCTTTTCCAGGGTAACCTTCTATTGTCTTTTCTTCTTGCCTTCTCTCAAATGCAACACACCTGTGTGTTTAAGCATCAGTTCTTTGGTGTGGCAGCTGTTTCTTGATTCCCGTGCTCTGGCCTCTACTGCAGCACATCTGGACCCTGGAGGCAGCGGTTGCAATCCTCAGTGGTTCCAGGTCATATGCTGGTCGTCTAGCGTCTGAACCTCCCTTCATGTGACCACAGAGTTCACTGTCTGGTGCTTTCTCAAGAGGCTTGCTGGTGTCTCCCTCAGCGGGAGTCTGAGCATTCCATTCCCATGGGAGAGGAAGGGACTTTATAAATGTTTGGTTCAGGTTATTTATCAAGACTAATAATTTGGGTCTATCAGCCATAAAATCCTGGAAAATCCAGGCAAATGCATGGTCCCCAGAAAATTAGATTTCATGGCTTAATAGTTTATATCTTTACCCCCACTTTAGATATTTTGGGGCACAGCACCTAATAGTTGTATATTGACTAGCTGGAAAACAAGGTGCTATAATCCATGGTTTATAAACTTCAGGAAATATTTAGAGGAGGAAATATTTTAATGAAATTCTTTCATGAGAAATAGTATCCATGCCAAATCTGAGAACAACTGACAGTCACTGTTGATTCTTACTAAATAGTTTGTTGTCTGGCTCTTCAGTATTCACACACACACACACACGCACACACACACACACACACGGGTATATGTATGTATATGTGTTTCTATACATCTGGGTGTGGGTTATATGGTGGAAGGAACCCTTCCCCTATGGCCTTCCATTTGATTGTTATTTTGAACTGACCAGGTTTTAACACAAAGGAGCAAAGGTGGCTACACAGGACCTGTATCACTCAGGGTGACTCTAAGTTATCACAAGAAGCATCTTCAGGACTGCGGCCAGTTTCCAGCCCTGCTGGCATGTTTGAATGCTCCCCAGTTTGCTCCCCGCACCCCATCAGGCACTGCCATCAGAGGGAATGCTCTAATTTGTATGTTCCTTAATAACACTCCTCATGGCAGGGATAATTTCCTTTACCTCCTCCCCAGTTATACCCCCTACCCAAAGTCTCACTTTACCAGTGGGCAGGACCCTGCTGTATGTGTGTGAGAGATTTCCTCCCTGTTTCAGCGGAGGTTCTTCATTTTCAGAAATGATTTCCCAGTCTTTCTGGAATGCTAGAGATCCAAAGAGAGAGAGGACTGAAAAGCCTCACAGAAGGAGCCGACTCACCTGCATAGCTACGTGTCAATCAGCACATGAACTTTCTTCGGTTCTGTATGGTTGGCTCTGAGCTACCTCTGCACCAAACTCTTTGAAAAGCTTTTGGCTGACTGAGGAATCTTCCCATAAAGTGTCAGCCATCTCTCTGCAAGCTCCTTTTGCAGCTAATGCCTGGCTCTCCTCGCTTCCTTATCCCATCAAACTGAACGATTTTTGGAACTTCACCAGCTTCGGTTCCTAAGCCCCATTTTATAGAACTAACTGAACACTGGGCTCTGGAGGTCAGGCCTACATCACTTGCAATTTCAGCACTGTTCACAAACATACTACAGTCCTGTGGGCCAGAGATACAGGAAGAACTTCTTGGCTGCCACGTCATGGCTAGAGGAGGCTGGGTTGTCATGTTCCCATCCAAGGAAATCTATAACAGGAGAACAGCTGAACGCCTCTCCTTGGATTAGCTCCGTTATCAGCCATTTGGAGTCAGGGCACTGCTTCAGGCGACCTCCTGCAGATCCTTTCTACTTTGGGCCTTTAAATTTATATTTCTTAGAGATGCAAATGCCTCAGTAAAGCTCATAATGAGGCATATCAGTCCAGTGTCTACATTTCCAATAATACGATCTTAATAAATATGTCATTACATTTTGCTAATCTGAAATGTTTGCCTTAAGACCATTCATGATGCTATTAACATAACATTTTTATTTAACCATTATGCAGGAGTTGTTTCTTTTTTTCTCTTGCCATTTTGATTTCTCAATAGCTGTGGTTTTTAAATTTGTTTTCTACAATAGCTGCTTCTTGAGTTCTGGAATAGTCATTTATTTGTATGGATTTTGGGGGGAAACCCACTGCTGCTCTCCACAAATGCACACGCTGTCAATGTTTTATCTCTGCCAGAGTATGATTGAGTTTTTTGGGTTTTTTTGGTGTTTTTGGTCATCGTATGGATGGATTTCTATATATTGCTAACTTGAAATGTCATTCTACTTATTCAAAAAAAAAAAAACAACTTTTGTTCTGGTAAAATGGAAAGTGTAATCTGCATCTATTTCCTAGGCAATTTCCTTTCTGTGTAGGTCAATTCTACTTTAAGACTTCAGTTTGGATAATAAATTGTGTTGGCCACAAAGCACTTGTATAAATACAGCTACGCTGGGGCCTTTTTACCCTCAGAAATGCACTCCAGGAGTTCCCCATGAGTTTTCAACAAGCAGAGAATAAAAATAAATGTCTGTGATTGACAACTTTTCTCCAAATTTTTGAAACTTCACGTAGAAAACTGTAAAGAGATGGCCCTCCCTCACTGTACATTAACATTTTAAGTAAAACCCTTTGTCCCAGTGTTATACAAGAAAGTTCAACAACAAAAGGAAGGAAAAACAAAGTGAGAATAAGCTTCTTGGATACCATCCCTAGATGATGAAGTGCAGAAAACCGGAAAAACCTGACATCCTGTATGGAGACCCAGGAAATAACATGGCATGGCAAATCCCAGGGAAGAAAACTCGTGTAAATCAAACAGAGCTCAAGGAAAAGACTGAAATTTCTTCTCTTCATGTTTCAAAAAGAATTCCAGAGGTCAAAGGAACAGGTGCAGGTGCAAATGTATATAAAAATAATGAGCAGTGCTCATGACAAATCAGGATAGCTACATTCAGTCATCTTTCATGTATGTCTAAACTCAGGCCAAGGGGTAATAAGTGTCCACTGTGCTTTAAAAGGTCTAGGAATAGAAAAATCAACACCCAAATCTTTTCTAATTCCACATGGCCATTTGTCACAAGATGACTAACAATGTCTGTGGGGTCAGGTTTAATACATTTGCACTGAGCTCGTATCAGGCAGTCCATAAAACTGTTGTCTTAGAATTTCTCCAGTCCCTACATGTGGCTGTTTTAGAGGCATTTCCAGACTTAAAACCCAGCTTCCATAGCTCTCCAGACCTCTTTTACCTGCTGAGAAATGAATCCCACCAGACCTCCACAAATCAAACTTTGTTAAATCATCCCCTATTGCTGATCAAACTCACTGCTCCAGCATTCAAAAAACAGAAGGCATAAAGGTGAATACAAACGTAAGAAAGGAGTTTACATCTGGTCTTGCAGTCTTTCCATATAGTCTCTAAAGTCCTGTGAATCCCCCAGCCCCATATCTTGGCAGACCCACTTGATGTTATCATCGCTGTCAAACAGGATGGAGTTGGTGTACGGGCCGCCGTCCTCTGGGAGGATGGTGGTGTAGGAAGTGAACTTGACCCTCTTCCTCTTTGGGCCCGAAGAATTCATAGGTTCATTTTTAATTTCTTTCTCATAGACATAGTCAGAGGGTCTGAGTAGTTGACTATGAAAAGTCTTCTGGGAACTGCCGTTCAGAAGGAAGTTCCTCTCCTCAAACTGCAGGCCCCTGTCTATCATGGTTGTGCACTCCTCCGACGGGAGTGTAATGTCAACAGGGTTCTCCAAAAGTTCCACTTCATTCCCAAGCCAGACCCAGTCGTGGGAATGGGGTATGTTGCCCTGCTCACTCACAGCAAACCTTTTGTGTCTGTATTTCCAGGCAAATGCCACGCAGTTGATCAAGAAGACCAGAATGGCCAGGCAGAAGACGCAGAGCAGGGCATACATGCCAATCTCCAAGTCCGTTAGCCCCCTTGAGGTCACTGTGAGGTCACTAGGATTATTGGGGTCCGGTGACTTCCCTTGACTGGGGAAGCTTGTAAAGGCATCTGGACCACCACTTTTGAGTAACTTATTCTTCCCTGCCATGGGAGACTGGGGGGTTGTGCTTTTGTTGGTACTTTCCTCTTGGCCAACAGGTGTGCCATGGTGGAACCATTCCTGGACTGCTCTCTCCTGGTTTCCTTCGCGCTCTATGGAATTACTGAGGTGGTCTTTATATTCCCGATTTATGCCCTCAATATCATTGCTGCCTCCTTGGTGCTCATCACTACTTGGTTCGAATTTGACCTTGACATTTCCTTTACCCACGGCAAGAACACTCTTCCTCTTGGTCTTCTGACAAGGTTCACTTATCATCATTTCTAACTTAATCAAAGGCCCTTGTCCTTCACCCTCTGCAACCACAATTGGCCATTTGGACTCAAGGTTTGCCTGGACAGACACCACCATTTCATCCAATGATGAGACAGTAACAGAATAATCCTTAGGATCGTAAATGTCTAAAGGTGTCACCGAACCATCACTGAACAAAATCCAAGAACTTACTATTGCCTCCTAAGGAAAATGAAACCAAAGCATTAGGTTATAATCAGATTCCTTCAAATTTGAAAACATAAGTATAATTTCCTATATGAATTGTTTAAATATAAGGAGATTTCTATAGTTTTATAATCTTGAACAGTTCTTGTTATGCCTTGAACTGGTTGAACCAGCATCAATAATGTGCTGTAGCCTCACTGGTACAAGGAATAAATAATATACTTTAACGACTGCATTAAACTATAAATTAATTTATTGCATACATACAATAGAATTTGACTTTGACCTTTTTAAAAACATTTTGAAAGATCAGGCAATTTATCTGAATCAGTTTCAGGTGCAACAAATCAGGCTACTGCTCAAGATAATATCACTTTGAACATTCTTCATTAAGAAGCCAGTGGTAACGTAGCAAAACATGCACTGGCTGGAAGGACTCGGGAAGATGCATTGTGAGGCTGGCTGGCTTGAATGGCACAGTGGCTCTGTGGCTCTGGTATCTTTAGAAATAATTTACAGAAGTTTAGATATGGGAGGACGTTTTAGAGTTGACCATAATTATTGTAAACAGCAATTTGGTGCCTGTTACCCATGCTTAAGTAGCTGAAATGGAATTTCCAAGTATCAAAAACCACCTGCTTTGGCAGAAGTGAAAACACGTGATCCTTTGGTCACGGTCTAGCAGCAGGCTGTGCCTGGCACAGATAAGCCCAGGGGAAAGCAAACGTATGGGGATGTGGTCGGCGTGGAAAAGCACATAAGAGGAAATGTGTCTAAGCCACTGAATACTTTTCTCAGAGACAGGGCAGCCCAGATAAGAAGCAAGAAGCTTCAAGAATCCCCAGTCCTAGGCGTGAGGGCTCTCCTGCTCTTTCGCAGGATGTGCTAACCGAGAGAGAAGTCGTCTCCACTGACGAGGAATGCAGGGCCCCTGGGACACTCACCTGCTGTGGGGACTGAAGAATATCCAGGGCAGCAGCTGTGGAGACGATGGCCCTTTTGTCTGCTCGGTGAGGCTGCAGGGAGAGAGACATGCCAGCTACGAGCTGCACTCCCAGCTCTGCGATGGTGACTCGGTCGTCCAGGACAATCACCGTCTTCTCGGCCAGGATGGAGTCCGACAGCGGCGAGAGGACCTGAAAAGTCAGCGAGGAGGCTCATGCATCTCTGCTCCTCATGAGCACCATGAATCCCTTAACTGGGGCTCCCAACAAAGTGTTCTCCCAGCCCTCGGCTCAATGCATGCACCTGTGGGAATCGGTTAGGGAAGTGTTATGCTGTCGTTCAATCACACTTAACACTTGCAGGAGTTTTATAAAGATCATCTTGGTCTATTTAGTTTCCTCTGATTTATGCCATGATAACAGCAGTGTATTTTCTGAGAGAATCTTGATTTAATTTAGAGGCAATAATAAAAAACTGTCCATTGATATTAGGTACTCAAAGAGCAACATTTTCCCAACAACTAACATTTAGAATGGCACAGCTGGCCTTCAAACAGGGTGAGCACCCTGTATTACTCAGGTGGACCCAATGTAATCACATGAGTCCTTAAAAGCAGAGACCTTTTCCTGGCTGGGGGCAGAAGGGGAAGTCAGAGATTCACAGTGTGAGAATGACTCCATCCAGCCACTACCGAAGGCGGAAGGGACCACGTGACAAGGAATGCAGGTGGCCTTGGGGCACAGTGACCCCTGGCTGACAGAGTGCAAGGAAACAGGGACCTCAGTCAGTCCTAAAATCACAAAGAACTAAGTTCTGCCAACAGCCTAAAGGAGCTTGGAAGGCAAGCCTTTCCCCAAACTCCCAGATAAGAGCCCAGGCCAGCCGAGACCTGGAGTGCAGCCTCATGGTGCCCTGAGCACGGAATGCAGCAGGCCCACGCGGATGCCTGACCTGCGGAAATATTAGCTGACTAACGGGTGTTTTTTAAGCTGCTAGTTTGTGGTAATTTGTTACACAAAAATAGAAAACATAGAACACACCATGTGTCATCCAGCTTTGCCAAAAATATAGCTTTGGCTATAATAAAATCTGACTTAGTTAACTCTGAGCAGAAACATTTTAATTTTGTATAAAGAAATATTCTGCACCATTTCTGCAGAATTATCCTGTCAAATTGGCTAGAATATAATTTAACTATCACTATGATAAAGAATAGCTATGGATTACTATATTTTTAAAAATTTTTGTCTACTGTACAAGGTATGATAGAACTAAATGGTTACACTTCAAGGTTAGGAGGGAAAAAACTAGCTCTCAGCAGTATCACCTTCTATTGGTGATATACAAAATGGAGAGTATGATGTTGGCGAAAAGATTATTTACACTACATGTTTAATTTAGCCTTCTTGGTAAAAGGGATTAGGTATTTTTCTCAAGTCTCTAAAATATAAAAATTAATCTGAGTTTACGTTATTAAGATTGATGAATGCTCTATTGCTTCTCAGGATTCTCTTACAATCAAACAGATGCAATACATGCACAGTGACACATGTTGATATGCATGTCCACATGCACATGTGCACACAGACACACATCTGCACAACAGCATCTACCTGGCCACTTATCAACACAGACTGGTGTTGGGCAAAGTGACAAGGCGTGGTGGCGTGTACCTGCACCGTGGTTATTCCTGGCTCCCGACCAGCCAGGGTCCTGCCGTCCTGTAACTGGGCGATTTTCGGCTCCTCCACCTTCATGAATTCGGTCACAAGGTCAGTGATGTCAAACTGCCAGTCGGGGCCCAGCATGTAGGTCAGCTGCCCTAAGTCAGGTGACTCGGCCACAAACTGGGTGAGGACACGCACCGTGGCGTGCTGGTACTGCAGGGAGCAGCCTCGTCCCTTCTTCTCCTCATCGTCCTCGTCATCACTTTCCCGGGTAGGCCTGGAGCACAAGGAATCAAAACAGAATAAAGTCCTCATTGTTAAGAAGTTCCACATGCCCTTGTTTTTCAGATTCTAGGTGAGCCCACAGAATGAAATGAAATGGTCCTTCTCCTGCCGGACCTGCTCGGCTATCTGTCCGTTCCCTCTTCATTCACTCATTCCACAAGCACACTTTGGTGAGGATGATGTGCTTTGTGCTTGCAACAGGAATGGCAAGGGCAGCTCCTGCCTTCCTGACCCAGACAGAGGCTGAGACTCTGATCTCAGTGTCCTGGAAACTGGTAATTTTAAAATCATTCCCCTGTGGGATGGAGGAACCTAAGATATGAGTCAGAACTGCTGTTTGGATTCATTTTGACTCCTCCCATTAGACCTCATGCCAAGTTCTCTACCCTCTCACAGGCTCAGCTACCTCCTCTTGGAAATGAACATAGGAACAGCTGACCCCCTTTCCTCTCTCATAGTTCCACATGAGGACCAAGTAGGTCAAGGTATGATGACACCTCAGAAATGGCCCTTTAGGAACCCCAGACCAACCAGGAACCATCAGCAGCGGACGGTTCTAACACCGGACCTCCTCATCAGCTGAGGCCTTCGAGTCTGTACAGAAAGAAGCAGCTTCTCGAGCTTATGGCCCTAAAGTTTGCCAAACAATCCTCTCCTTCCACCATCCTACACTCATCTAAAATCACTGCTCTGTGAGCAAACCTGCTCATGCTACTGCTAAAACATCTGAAATGTGTCTCTCCTGTTCCCCATCCTGGCTTCTCCCTTCCTTCCTTATGGCTCTGGCCCTTCCTCTCTCCCTGGCACCTGTTATCCTCTAACCTCCACCTGTCCACAATCCACCCTGAGAAACCCTCTCTGGCTCTGCAATTCCAGAACCCTCCCCTCCCACAGGACCCTCCTGTGTCCCTTTATGAAAGTGCTTTGTTTGGTGACTATTGACCAGTCTGTGCCCTCAGTGCCTGGCAATTCTGTCAGGGGAGAAAGGGGAGAAGGGGAGTGACTCATGCGTGCTGAATTAGACCTAGTGTGTGTCCTCTTCCACGTGCTTACATAAGGATGACAGCAGACATCGATCGCCCACGCAGCACACGGCAGCCGTGCATATTTAATTCATGTAATCTTCACACACCCCCAAAGAGCGAGGTTGAATTATTTCTCTGATCTTACCAACGAGGAAACCAAGACATGGTTTGTGCGGCCACTCAGCCAGGGCCACAAAGCTAGTTGTCTCCCGAGGCAGGGCTCACACAGCCAGACCAGCTGCCCCATCATGTGTGTCCCCTTCCTTTCTATAGCTAAGTCCATTCATCTTCTCAACAGCTATGAAACATGTTCTTATTTTTGCATAAAGAAACCAGGCTCGGAGTGGTTAATATGTAGCCCAGATAACTGGCAATTAGCAGGTCTGGATACAGCTCCATTTGACTACCAAAACCCACCTTCTTTACTATATTACATTTCGCCTCCCTGAAAGGTCTGAGAACCATTTATAAAATGATAGAAAAAATTTTCACCAGCACAATAGCATAACAATTTTGGTTTCCCAAAGTAAGAAATGAGTATCTCCATGAGTAAGAGAGATGATGTTAGGTGGCAAAGAAACATAGCATTCAATTAAAAAAAAAATTTGAATAACATACTGAAAAGTTATTCCCATTTGATTTTTCAATCCTTCTGAATATGTCACAGGGAATGTCTCTGTTCTGTGCTAGGAGGTCTTTAAAGCTTCTCGGAACTAACTACTTTCCATTAGTTAATAAAGACAAGCTCACATAGGCAGGCAACAGTGTCTACTCAGAATTTAACAACACTGTTTAATTTTCTTTGCAATAATTTTAGTTAAATTTATTTTATGATAAATGACACTAGTTGACCCATTTGTGCTAGCAATGGGAAGTTTCCTTTAAATTAATGGGTAAAATTCAAGAAGAACACCACTAGGCTTGTGTTTCATTAAAATGTGGCAGTATCATAATAATGGTCAATGAATATATGAGATTTTAGAAATCTTGTAGTAATGAAACAAAACAATCCTGTTATTTTAGGACAGATTGTATCCTATTCGTTTATTTAAACTTTCAATTTCAAAATAATTACAAATTCACTAAAAGCTAAAACAACAACAACAAATAAAAACCAGGAGGTCTTACACACTCTTTACGCAGTTCCCTGAAGTTAGCATCTTCCTAACTATAAGAAAACATCAAAACCAGGAAATCGGCAATGGTATACATAGAGCTTATTAACATACAAGCATAACTTATTACAGTCTAATGATACCAAAGCTTTGCTACTTTGAGTGTAGACACCTTAGTTCCCTGTAAGTCCCATTACCCTGACTGCTTTTAAGAATACAATTGTTTTAAGTATGTTTTTCTGTCTATCCTAAGTACCACATCAGATAATGTCATAATTTTCCCTTTGAATACCAAACATGATGTAAAAAATTGATACGAAGGAAAGTCTATCCTATTTAACAGTGTTTTTACTCATTCTATCATTCTTCTTTCCTTTCTGAAGTTCAAAATCGTTTTCTATTATAATTTTTTCTGTTCCATTAGCCATGCTTTAAAGGTAGGTCTCCTGAAACAAACTCTCCAAGTTTTTGTTCATGTAAGAATGTCTTTATTCTCCTTTCATTCCTAAAGGATACTTTTGCCAAGTAAAGAATCTGAGGCTGACAGTTCCTTTCTTTTAGCGCCTGAAAAATGTGCCAAATCCTTCTGGCCTCCGTGGTTTCAGGCAAGAAATTCGTTGCCATTCAAATTGGTATAACCTCTCTCTGGATGCTTTTAAGACTTTCTTTGTCTTTAATTTTCAGAAGTGTAATTACAATATGGATTTCTTTGGGTTTATCATGTTTGTGGTTTCCCAAGCTTTTTGAAACTATGTGTTTATGTCTCTTGACAAACTGGAGAGGTTTTCAGCCATTATTTCTGCAAATACTGTTTGAGCCCGACAGCTTTTCTCCTCTTGTTCTCGGATTCTAATTACGTGAATCCTAGATCTTTTGTTATGGTCCCACAGGTCCCTGATGCTCTGTTCCTTTTTTCCCCCAAGACTATTTTCTCTGTTATTTAGATTAAGTAAATTGTATTGTATGTCCTCAGGTTCATCAATTTTATCCTCTGTCATCTCCACTGTACTCTGAGCCTATTGAGGGCTTTTGTTCTCCCTCTTTCCTATATTTTTCTATAATTTACATCTGATTCTTTTTTATAAGTTATGTTTCCTTGCTGAGATATTTTCCTTTTTAATTGGTTCCAAGGCTATTTGTAATTTCTTACTGAAAGCTTTTTTTTCCCTTTGGTATGGCTGCTTTAAAATCCTTGTCAGATATTCTAACATCTGATTTATCTGGGCATTGCCATCAGTTGATCGTCTTTTCTCATTCAAGTTGTGGTTTATCTAATTCTTGGTATGACGAGTGAATTTTTTCAGTTATATTCTGGACATTTTGTCCATTATGACAGGAAACCCTGGGTGCAGCTGAAATCTATTGTAGTTAAATTTGCTTTGTTTTAGTGCATATGTCCTAGCCTACTTTTGTGCACTTAGGTTCTAATGAAAATTTGGCTTGAGAGCCCTCAGGTGCTATTCTGGTCTGTTTTGTTCCCCTGGCACTAGATTCCCACAGTGAAGCAGGAATCCCACTTGAATCCCTCTGGATTTGCCCATAGGAGACAAGGGCACTTCCCTGGGCTGGGTGGAGGCTGGAAGACGTCATGTACTTGTCCAGCGGCCCGTCAAGTTTCAGCAAGGGTTTTCGAGATCTACCCTTGACCTTTTGTTTAGAGCACACTTTTCTGACAGTGAATCTCTTAAAATTTCTTCATCATTTGCTGTCTGGAAATACTGAAAATTTCAACATCATCAGATCCCTGTTTCTTTTTGTCTCATAGCCCTTCCAAAATTTTCTCTCTCCTCTTGCATTCTGCTATTAGCAGCAAGATGAATCCAAGTGCCCATTCAGTAGTTTGCCTGGACTTCTCCTCAGCGAACTATCTGACCTCACTTGCTTTCCACACACCAGCAGGGCACAATCTTGCTAAGCACTCTGTCACCACCTAACCAGAATCCATGCTTCTCACCTCCCCCTGAACCCTCACTGGCAGCATTTTTGAAGTTCAGATTTCTACTTCCCATTTGTCCACAATGATCTCGGTTTTCTGTAAGGTGATTTGGGATTTCTCTACAACGATCCTCATGCATCACGTACAACATCTTTAACACCCATGTTTCTACTAACAATCTGTTCAAGGCACTGAGGCTTTTTCCATTATTCTCCTCAAAATCTTCCAGCCTCCACTCACTGCCTGATTCCAATGGCACACTCACATTTGAGGTATGAGTTACGGCTACATTCCACCACTGGGCAACAGGCTCTGTATTAGTTTTCTATTGCTGCATAACAAATGCCCACAAACTTCATGGTTTAAAGCAATGCCCACACTAACACACTCACAGTTCTGCAAGCCAGTAATCCAGGCAGGCTCAACTTAATTCTCTACACAGAGATTCACAAGTTCAATATTAAGGCATCAGCTGGGCTGGTATCTTATCTGGAAGTGCTAGGGAAGAAGCCACTTCTTAGGTCAGCCAGGTTGTTGGCAGAATTCTGCTCCTAAGGTTATAGAACTGAGGCCCCAATTCCTGGCTGGTTGTCATTTGGAGGCTGCTCTCAGCTACTAAAGATTACCCACATTCTTCGGTAAGTGGCTTAATCCACATTTGTCAGCAAGTGGCTCAATCCACCTTCAAAGCCAGCAGTACATCATCAAGTCGTTCTCATCCTCAAATCTTCCCAACTTCCCCTTCTGCTACCAGCTGGCAGGAACTCTCTGCTTGCAGAGACCTTATCTGATGGGTCCCACCACGTGGCTAATCTCTGTATTTTAAGGTCCATTGATTTGGGATTGTACTTACATCTGTAAAATCCCCTCCCAGCACTACCAGATTAGTGTTTGAAGAAGCAGGAGATGGGGATCATGGGGAGGGAGAGTTATCATTTTTTTTTTTTTGAGGTGGAGTCTCACTCTGTCACCCAGGTTGGACTGCAGTGGCACGATCTCGGCTCACTGCAAGCTCCGCCTCCCAGGTTCAGGACATTCTCCTGCCTCAGCCTCCCGAGTAGCTGGGACTATAGGCACCCATCACCACGCCCGGCTAATTTTTTTGTATTTTTAGTAGAGACGGGGTTTCACCGTGTTAGCCAGGATGGTCTCGATCTCCTGACGTTGTGATACGCCTGCCTTAGCCTCCCAAAGTGCTGGGATTACAGGCGAGAGTCATCTTTAGAACTGTCTACTATAGTATGTAACCATTCACTGAGTTCTTGGGACAACCCTTCAGTAATGTTATCATCCCTAATTGATAGATGAGGAAACTGAGAAAGAGACAGGTTAAATCACATGCACAATGTCACACAGGTACAAGTTGTAAAGCTGGGGTTAAAATTCAGGCAATAAAATGAAGAGTCTTGCCTGGCGTGGGATGGTGGTGGGGAACGACTCAGGCAGCTTATCCCACAGCCCACAGTCTTAACCACTGTACTGTGCTCCATGGAGGGAGGCTGACATTTACAAGCAGGGGAACTGAGAGTAAGTAACATAGGAATGAACAATAGTGAAGTGAGTGGGGAATGGAAAATAGCTATGTCCTAAATGCCATATCTTGTGCTAGGTGCTTGTTATGTATTGCATTCGTTTTACTGAATCCTAGTAACTATTCTATGAGGTTGTTACTATTATTATTATTATCATCTTCATTATAATTTCCTCATGTCAAGTTGCTAGTAAGTACTCAAGTCAGATCCATCTGAACCCAAAGCCCAGACCACGCTTCCCACCATGGATGTTGGTTCCCAAGGGCTTGAGTCCCTGAGGGCCAATTTGCCTCCCACAAAGATCTGGGCCCCAGGAAAAATGGATCCACAGCCTTCTCTTTGATTCCTCACCTTCTGTTGGCAGCAACCGGGATCCTCCAGCCCTTGATCTGGCTCAGCTCGGTGTCTGAGATCTCAATCTGCAGGGGGAGTCTGGGCGCCCAGACAGTGACCTCGAACTGGGAGGTGAAGTGCTGGTGGGTGAAATTCACAATTGTGTCCACTTTGCTCTTCATTTCCTTCCCATTCACAAAAATGGAATCACAGTTGTTGGAAACCTTTGGGGAGGAGGTAGAACCTTGAGATGCATCAGTAGGAAAAGCACAAGCAAAAACCAACAACAGTGAAAGTTCATGAACTGCAGCAGCTCTGATTTATTAGACACCAAAACAACCCGATGAACAGAACTTGTACAAAAGGTAATTTGTAGGCACTAATTAGTGACAAATACTGACAAATAGACTCCAGGAAAACTATTTTGTATTACAAAATACTGACAAGTAAAACCATTAACATAATTTAATGGAGTTATATAACCTCTGTTGCCTTTTGTGTGTATGTGTGCTTTTCTTTATCTTACCTTTTTTATGTACTCAAACGATTGCTAATCAAACCCCAGGTGCCTCATAGTTCACTCTTGCACCATATCTGAAGATGCATAAAAGGTTTTTATGTTACTGAAAAAGCACATTATTCAAGTCACACTGAGGATATCTGAAAAATCAGGAGAGCTTTGCACTAGATTAAAATCCTGGTAGGCAAAATAGTTGTGAAATGCATTAGGAACATGGATATAATTATTTTTGCCCCATTCAGCTATAATTCTGCAGCATGAATGTGGCATTTCACCATGGTCTTTTGACTCAGCACTTGGGGGTGGCCTCTCTAATGTGCATGCTTCAGCAGGTTGAGCATTAGACCACTTAAGTCCCTACTTTACTTCACATTCTCAGGATAAGCAAATAAATTGTTGCTGACTTTCTCTCCTGGACAATCAGGAAAATATATTTATGTATCTAGGTGGAGAGAAGAAAGAGGGATTACAAATCATTTCATGAGCAGAGGACAGAAAATAAAAAGTAGTGTGCAACCTTTGCACTGATACTGCTAAGGGGCAGTGTCAAGCCTGAGCTGCTGGCAGGGCCCCCACCTCAACCAGTGGAGCCACCACAGCCCCACTTTTGCAAGCCAGAAATGAGGACTTATTCTTGTTGCTTCTCTTCCTCACTTGAATCTGTAACTACAACTCAGGCCTCCCTTAGGAGCCCCAGACACACGTGCCCAACTGCCTATTTGACATGGTCAAGTGAATGGCTCAAGAACAATGTCAGAAGTGCCCACTTCCAAACTTAAAGAGTAAACTTCCAAGTTGTTTGAGATAAATTACCACCTCCCCACCCTCTGCCAAGAAAATGGCACTAATATGAATGTGCTTCCTTGGAAATGAAGAAATCAGCCTTTTGCCACCCAACAGCTCTACACTGTAGCTCGACATGGAAACCAAGGAGAAAATAGCTAATGGGACACTTAAGACTCACCCTGCATCCCCAGTTGCAGGGATGGATCCTTGTCACTTCCACTTCTCAACACCAATGACGTCTTTAGGAATCCTTAAGTATAATTAATGTAGGCTACTCACTGGGAGATCTGCTGAAATCATTGAGACTTTGACTTCATAATCCCAGTCCACAAAGTAACGAACAAGGATTGCTGAAGAGTTACTGGAGTCTGGCTAAGTTCATTTCTGGAGCCCCTTTCCTATCCTCTCAGAACTTGGCAGTCCAAAGTCTTTTTCCCTCCAGGCCTAAGACAGCAGTAGATAGAGCTACCATTAGGCCTGACAACTAATGTGTCTCTCATCCCCAAAATTCCAGGGGGAGCTGAATATGGCATTTCTTTAACTTTTCAAATTAAAAAAAGAAAAGAATCTACTTCTATCCCTCTCTTTGCTTTATTTTATAAAAAGAGAGAGAAGAACAACAATGAAGCAAGCAAATTAGCTGTATTTTAGAGCATGTTTGAGGCAGTTAAATCTGCTTCATTGTGCCCACGACTGTAAAGAGAATAATGAGAACAAGATCTCCATTCAGAGAAGAAAACGGAGTGGAGGGTCATGTTCTTATTTTTAATAGATGCTGACACGATGCTGAGCCTGACGCCATCCATTTAGGTACTCAAGGTGTGGAAGCCCCATTGTAGAGAAATATCTGCCTTCCCAAGGAAGCATTGCACTAGGAGAAGGTGAAGGCTCAGTAAGACCTCTGATTTCCCCTGAACTCGTTGCTTGTTCTGCCTGTGGCATGCAGACTACCTCGAGAGAAGGAAGTCCCCCCAACCCTGCTCAGAAAAAAAGAGGTTGAGGTCCCCCGTGATTTAGAAACCTGCAGTGGATACATTGGGGAATTCTGCTCTCACTTCTCCCTAGCTCAGGTGGTTATCACCTATTGCTAGAACTTTCTCAGTCCAATGTTCTGTAGAGCAGACCTCAACCCTCTTGCATTTGTGGAAAATTACGGTTCTCCCCTGTTTACTGCTACCCAACCACCCCCAATCACACTTCAAATCACTCTGAATCACATCCCACTGGAGAGAACACACCAGTTTTGGAAACTGTGAGGCCCTTTCTATGTTCATAAGGAATGAAGTAATGTAACTGTCTGCATCGTTTTGGAGCACTACAGTCTTAAACCTGTCCCATCTTTTAGGAAGTGATGTATAGCCCATATGGAAAAAATAAATTAATTAAAAATATAACAAAGTAAGAGGGCTTAGCAATTCTTTATGTTGACTATCTTTTGAGTTTTTTCTCCTGGGATATGCATACCCTTAAAAAAGTGTATGTCCTCCATTTTAAGTAATTCAATTAAAACAGCACAAATAAGGCTAATCACATTGAGTACTAAGACTTGAGGTATCTAACAATGTACAAAGGATATATTAGATATACAGAAACCAGAGTTTCTCACTTCATGGTCTCACCAATTACAGATGACCCTCATTATTTGTGGATTCCATATTTGCAAACTCATCTACTCCCTAAAAGTTATTTATAACCCCAAAGTCAGTACTTGCAGTGCCTTTTTGGTCATTTGTGGAATCGCACAGAGAGGGGAAAATTTTGAACCACCTGCCACGCACGCATCCCCAATTGAGGTCAAGCAAGTACTCGCTCTACCTTCTTGTCTCAGCTGTCATACAAAGACCAGAGCATGGACAATATAGGGGGCAGCGGAGCACAGTGTGGGAAGCTTCAGCTTGGGTGCTGGATCCAGTAGGACAGAATCTGAATCCCTACTCTGGCACCTGTTAGTGAGGCAGCCTCAGACAAGTCACCTAAGACTTCCAAACTTCAATATTTCTTTTGTAATAGAAGATTACAGTCTATTAGGTGTGTGTGTGTGTGTGTATGTGTGTGTGTGTGTGTGTGTGTGTATTTCTCCTACAAGCAAAGATTCAGTACTAACTCAGTGTTCACAGGGATTTTATAACTATCTCAAATATTGAGAACAAGACAGCTCATACTTGTACAGGACCTCATTGTCGCAACACTCTCCTTTCAATGCGATAAGTCCCACGGTAATGCCACAAGGGGGGTGCCATAGCCTCATTTTACCTGTACTGAATCCAGCGTAGAGAAAGGGACCACCTCTTGCACAGCATTTTGCATGTGTCTAACACTATGAGCCAGCACCTGACTGCTGACTGCCGGCCCAGGGCTGTCTCCTCTGCTTGATCACCTCTGTCCTCTCCAGGAACTTCTTCTGCTACACCAGATACAATCCAAACGCCTTACAGGGGCCTACCAGGCCCTAATGCCCTGGACCTGCCTCCTTCTCTGGCCTCACCTTGCACATCCTCCCTACCCGGCACAGGCCCCTCTTCATATGTCTTCACTGCTCCCCTGAGCTCTCCTAGGCTTAGCCCCAACCCAAGGCCACGCCACGGTCTTCTCAGGATGTGATCTGATGTCCTTCATAACTGGTTTTCTACTGGCCAGTCAACTATGCGCCAGCGCCTCTGCCCGACACACATACACTTTCCTCTTTTTTTTTCTTTTTTTTTTTTTTGAGACGGAGTCTCGCTCTGTCGCCCAGGCTGGAGTGCAGTAGCGCGATCTCGGCTCACTGCAAGCTCCGCCTCCCAGGTTCACGCCATTCTCCTGCCTCAGCCTCTCCGAGTAGCTGGGACTACAGGCGCCCGCCACCACGCCCGGCTAATTTTTTTTGTATTTTTAGTAGAGACGGGGTTTCACCGTGGTCTCGATCTCCTGACCTAGTGATCCGCCCGCCTCGGCCTCCCAAAGTGCTGGGATTACAAGCGTGAGCCACCGCGCCCGGCCTCCTCTTTTCTAATACTAATGTTTTCTCCAGGAAATCCACTGCCCTCCATTCACCACAGGCCTCCCTAACTCCATCATTAAACCTCCATCCTCTCTGCCAGTGACTGGTTTAGGGGAAAGCATGCACTCTCACTCTGGCCAGTGAGCTGTGAGAAGGCTACTGGGGCTTCTGGGAAACATCTCCTTGATCAGAGACTCACTGAAAGTGGCACCTCCTCCTCCCACTGGATGTTGTCGTGTGGGAACTGATAACAGGAAATGCTGCAGGGATCCCAGAGCCCTGAGGGAGCCAGCCGTGGGCCAGGCTGACCCTGGAAGCTAAGGAATCTGGGCCCTTGATGACCTAGAGGAACCGCTGTAGCAGCCCACCTGGACCCCCCAACTTTGAGGCGTTTTATCAGGTGATTGTCGTTCTTGTGGCTAAAGCCATCTTGGTCTATGTGGTTTTGTTACTTGCCACCAAAAGGATTATAAATGACACAGGACTGCATCTCAAATGCCACCCCTCAGAATGTGTTCCCGGAGCCACTCCTCATTTAAACTTGGCACCCGCCTCTGGTCACTATTTTCCTGTATCTAATTTGCTGTGTGTGCTACTGTGTACACTGAATTTACAACATTGCTGCATTACTTAGACTCTTCATATTGCTTATATCATGTCACTTACACTGCATTAATCGCACCAGATTGCTCTGTTATATAAGGTACTTCTTCACAGTAATTACCACTCTCGTAATGCCCCTGGTTGTTTCTTGTCTATCTTCCCCACCTGATGGTAATCTGCTTCACACATGGACCCTTCTCCTTTTCCCTGCTGTCTCTACTAATAGCACAGTGCTGAGCACATAGAAGTTAGTCAATAAATAGATGCTGAGTGTGTGAATGAATATGTCACAACGGTTTCCTCTGAGACCCATTCATTTCTGTACACCACCACCAGTAGTGTGTGTATCTGTAAGAAGGCAAAGAAGGTCACTTACACAAGGTTATCATGGTAATGGCATTAAGAAAAATGAAAGTGATTTCATATATTATGAGAGAAGACAGACCAGAAGGAACAAAGCTGATAAATGTGAGGCCTTGGATTCCCAGTGGTCAATTTGGCCTTTTAACTGGGAATTAAGATCTCTGTGTATGAGGTACATGTGTGTTTTATTGGCAGGGGAAGGAAGGATGTGGGGAGATGACAGGAAGACACAGAAAAATAAAGATCAGAGCCAGATTCCCAACATTCATCTAAATGATACCTTCAGGGCTCTCTGAGCCCCAGGAGGAACATCGAAAACCAAATGCTGTCAATCCTAATATAAGAGCTGAGGACAGGAACATGGAGATTGAAAACAGATGATTTGTGTCATGTTAATCTGTGAGCATGTGTGAGATGGCTTGTAAATGTCATCCTGGGAAAGTTGCCTTTAGAGGTTAATATTTTTACTGTCAAATTGCACTTTTGCAACTACATTGCTTTATAATAAAAGAGGCTAAAAGGGGCTCTCCAGATGCGAATATGTTTCCTTTGGGTATCTTGTAAGACACATCATTTACTTCATGTTCTATTTTAAAAAGAAGCAAGAATTTAATCTGTGCATCAGCCACCCTCTGTGTTTGCCACACTGTTGACCCACCTGCCTGCACTGATGGGAGGCTGACTGCGCATTGGACTTCTCTCATGACCCCTCTCCCAACGCGAGACATGTGTTGCTATGTTAGAAGAAAAAAAATGCACAGAATCAGGTAGTATGTTTCTCACAAACTTACAAACAATGCTGAAATTCTATATTAAAATAGGCAAAAAGAATCAAAACTATGTAGAGAACAACCTTTGATATTCACTTATCACCTGAATCAAACACTTTGTATGTATTACTGAGTTTAGTGAAGTGTACCGTGTCTGAGGTGCAGTATGTACTCAAAAATATTTTTTACCTGGAGTTTTTAACTAATAATAAATGCCAAAAGGAATAATAATATCTATCATGTATTAAGTTCTTACTATGAACCCTGCATTGTTTTCAAAATTTTATGTAGAATTATACCCGTTAACCTCTCCAAATACTCTGTACATTACATTTTTGTCCCTATATTATGGAGGGTAGACTGAGGCCAAGGAGTGGCTGCTAGTTAAGGGATCACAGCTGGTGAAAGGCAGAGCATGGATTCCCACTCAGTCTCTCTGTGCCAGAGGCCTCCTCAGCACTGTGTTACTGCTTCAGTGCAGCCCAGGCAAGGAAGACATGGCCCTTCCTCCAGAGGACCACAGGCTGATTGGAAAAGGCAAAACCTAAATACACACATCAGTACTTTTTATCAACCAGACTGAGTTACAATTTATGTGGAATACAGTGTATATCCGTTTAAAGGATAAAGTTCAATGAGTTTGGCAGTGTCCACCCATGAAAACACTACACAGACAGAATATTCTGTCACCCCAAAAACAGATCTTAATGTGTCTTTTCAGTCCATGGCTCCCTCTTCGCCTGGCCCCAGGCAACCACTGATGTGCTTTTCATCACCACAGATTGGTTTTCATTTTCTAGAATTTTATATAAATGAAATCACAATATACACTCTTTATGTCTGGCTTTTTTCACAAGTATGACGATTCTGAGAGTCATCCTTATTGTTACTTGTGTTAGTGGTTACCCCAGGCTCTTTTCCCTGATTGCTTTCAGCCACAATGATGGAAATGCAACATTTTTTCTCTTATTTACCTATGACCTGGAAGTCCCCTACCTGCTTCAAGTTGTCCCCCCACTTGGCTTCCAGTTGTCCCGCCTTTCCGGACAGAACCAATGTTCATCTTACATATATTGATTGATGTCTCATGCCTCCCTAAAATGTATAAAACCAAGCTGTGCCCTACCACCTTCGGCACATGTCATCAGGACCTCCTGAGTCTGTGTCATGGGCGCGTGTCCTTAACCTTGGCAAAATGAACTTTCTAAATTGACTGGGACTTGTCTCAGATATTCAGGGTTCACAAAGCTAAAGAAATAAGTTTGGATCTCTGATCCCCTCTCTATGTTGAGTGTCCTCTGATCCCCTCTATATGTTGAGTTCATTATTAGTTTTTGTATATTTAAAGCAGCCTGGATTATTCTCTGATAAAAATCAGAGACAAAATCAAGACAGCCAGGTCCCCAGTTTCAACTCAGAAATGTAGAGCACTGAAAAACATTTCTCCCACCCTTATCAAACTACAAATTAATAATTTTTATTAAGTTTTTCTGACAACTGTGGCTGCAGGGTAACAAACTAACCTGCAATCTAGAGAAAGACATGAACCTGCAGGGAGAAATATATATTAAGCATTTGCTTCCCTGGGGTAGACATTGCTGAAAGCCACATAAGCTGATAAGAAGGATTCAAGTAAAACTTTTAGATACATTTCTACAGAACAAATGTGGACTATTGTGAGAGTGTAAAGACCCTGGGGACTGTAAATACAGGGGAGTTTGTACCCTCTTGCAGGTTCTAAGAATCTCACCAGACACTTAGAGAGAATATGTGAGATAATCTTGAGACAGCTTCCCTCATGATCCTGGCTGCGGAGAGAAACGGCAGTCAGTGCTAAATTTCTGCAGTTTCATCTCTTCTATTTCCCCCATGGGACAAAAGTCTTAGTCTTCAGGCAGAAGTATAATAAAATCTGCCAATCAGGATACTGTGGAAACTCATTGCATCTAAAGGAAAGGAAAGGAAACAGAAAGCTGTATCCCGAGGGAGGGATGAGAATGCATGCTAGACACACTACAGCTTGAAGAGGGGTAGGAGCACCTTTGAAAGCCATACACTAGAGGCTAAGTGGTACAGTGTCTACTAAGCCTAATGCTTAATCAGAACATCAGAGAATTTGGCCCTGGTCCTCCACTAGGCTAAGAAGCACCAAGTAAAAATAATAGGGAATACAATTAGGAGAGCTACAAGAAACAGATTCGCTCTTGAGCACAATGGAAATATTCAAAGCCAAGAAGGAAGCAGACACTGAGAAAATAACCTCTGGAAAATTAGCTCACATTCTAAGTGCAAGGAATCACTAAAGGAATTTCAAGCCCATGGTGCCCTGAGCGTAACCATATAGCAATCAAAGCTGGGGAGGAGGAAAGCAGGATGGTGAAATAGAAGGCTCCATCGACCGTCCCCACCACAAGGACACCAATTTAACATCTACACATCAAAAAAGCACCTTCATGGGAACCAAAACTCAGGTGAGCACTAACAGTACCTGGCTTTAACTTAATATCACTGAAAGAGGCACTGAAGAGGTAGAAAAGGGAGTCTCGCATCACCACCACCACCCACACCCACTCCCAGCAGTGGCAGTGTGCTGCAGAGAGCATTTCAGTGCACTGGGGGAGGGAGAGCACAGCAAATGTGAGGCATTGAACTCAGTGCCACCCTGTTACAGCAGAAAGAGAAATCAGACCAAATTTACTGACACCCACCTACAGAGGGAGCATTTAAAGCAGCCCTTTTTAATGAGCGCCATTCTAACTGGAATGAGATGGTATCTCAGAAAACAACAGATGCTGGAGAGGATGTGGAGAAATAGCAATGCTTTTACACTGTTGGTGGGAGGGTAAATTAGTTCAACCACTGTGGAAGACAGTGTGGTGACTCTTCAAGGATCTAGAACCAGAAATGCCATTTGACCCAGCCATCCCATTACTGGGTACATACCCAAAGGATTATAAATCATTCTGCTTTAAAGTCACATGCGCACGTGTGTTTATTGTGGCACTGTTCACAATATCAAAGACTTGGAACCAACCCAAATGCCCATCAATGATAGACTGGATAAAGAAAATGTGGCACATATACACCATGGAACACTATGCAGGCATAAGAAAGGATGAGTTTGTGTCCATTGAAGGGACATGGATGAAGCTGGAAACCATCATTCTTAGCAAACTAACACAGGAACAGAAAACCAAACACTGCATGTTCTCACTCATAAGTGGGAGTTGAACAATGAGAATACATGGACACAGGCAGGGGAACATCACACACTGGGCCTGTCGGGGGTGGGGGGCTAAGGGAGGGATAGCATTAGGAGAAATGCTAATGTAGATGACGGGTTGATGGGTGCAGCAAGCCAACATGGCACATGTATACCTATGTAACAAACCTGCACATTCTGCACATGTACCCCAGAGCTTAAAGTATAAATAAATTAATAAATAAATCCAGCCCTAGGCAGAGAGGAATCTCCAATCCCAGCAGTCCAAACTTGAATTTCTGCAATCCTTACCACTGTGGGCTAAAGTGCTCTGTGTTCCTAAATAAACTTGAAAGGCAGCCTAGTCCATAAGGATTACAACAGCTAGGCAAGTCCTAGTGCTGAACTCGGCCCAGGGCCGGTGGACCTGGGGGTACGTGACCTACTGAGACACCAGCTGGGGCAGCTAAGGGAGCGCTGGCATCACCCTTCCCTAACCCCAGGCTGTACAGCTTACAGTACCACAAAAGACCCCTTTCCTCCACTTGAGGAGAGAAGGAAGAATGGGGAGAACTTTGTCTTGCTTCTTGGATAGCAACTCAGATACAACAGAATAGGGCACTGATCAGAGTCCTGAGGCCTCCTTTCCATGCCCTAGCTCCCAGATAACATTACTAGACATACCCTCGGCCAGAAGGGAACCCACTGCCTTGAAGGAAAGGACCCAGTCCTGGCAGCATTTATTACCTACTAGCTGAAGAATTCTTGGGTCCTGAGAAACCGGCAGCAATATCCTGGTACTACATCAAGGACCATGGGTAAGCCTCTGAGATTTGCTGGCTTCAGGTGAAACTCAGCACATTCCCAACTGTGATGGTTACAGGACAAGACTCCTGCTTAAGAAAGGCAGAGAGAAAGGTAAAGAATTTATCTTGCACCTTAGGTACCAGCTTGGCCACACGTGGGTAGAGCACCAGGTGGGCTCTTGGGGCCCCCAATTAGAAGACTTGCTCTTGGATGGCATTTCTGGGCCTGCTTTGGGCCAGAGGGGAGCCCACTGCCCTGCAGGGTGAGTCTCAGGCCAGGTAGCCTTCACTACAAGCTGACTGAAGAGCTCTTGTACCTTAAGGGAACATTGGCAGTAGTCTGGCAGTACTCTCTGTGGGCCTGTGGTGGTGGTGGCCCCAGGGTGAGGCTTCTCTGCATTTGAAAAGGGGAGGGAAGACGGGAAAGGACTGCATCTAGTGGTTTGAGTGCCATCTTAGCTACAGTGCAATAGAACACCAGGCAGACTTCTAAGGTTTTTGCATCCAGTCCCTGGCTCCCAGACAGCACCTCTGGACCTACCCAGGGCCTGAGGAAACTCACCACCCTGAAGGGAAGGGCACCAACCTGGCTGACTTTGCCACCTGCTGATTGTAGAGCCCCAGGGCCTTGAGCAAACATAAATGGTAGCCAGGGAATGGTTACAGCAAGCGTTGGATGAGACCCAGTGCTGTGCTGGCTTCAGGTCTGACCCAGCACAGTCATAGTGGGAGTGGCCACAGAGGAGCTTATGTCACTCCACTCTCAGCTTCAGGTGGCTCAGAACAGAGAGAGAGAGAGATTCCATTTGTTTGGAAGAAACTAAGGGAAGAGAACAAGAATCTCTGCCTAATAAACCAGAGAATTCTCCCAGATCTTGACTAAGACTATCAAGGGGGTACTTTGAGTCTGCAAGAAACACAGCATTACTGGGCTTGGGGTGCCCTCTAAAGCAGATACAGCTTAGATCACAACACCTAAGTCCTTTTGAATACCTGGAAAGCCTTCCCAAAAAGAACAGGTACAAATAGGCCCAGGCAGTAAAGACTATAATAAATACCTAACTCTTCAATGCCCAGACACATTTAAATATCTACAAGTATCAAGGCAATCCACAAAACCATGTCTTCACCAAATGAACTAAAGAAGGCACAAGAGACCAATCCTGGAGAAACAGAGATATGTGACCATTCAGACACAGAATTCAAAATAGCTGTCTTGAGGAAACTCAAAGAAATTCAAGGTAACACAGAGAAGGAATTCAGAATTCTATCAGATCAATTTAACAAAGAGACTGAAATAATTAAAAATAAGCAGAAATTCTGGAGCTGAAAAATGCAATTGACATACTGAAGAACGCACCAGTCACTTATTAGCAGAATTGACCAAGGAGATTCAAGAAAGAATCAGTGAGCTTGAAGACAAGTTATTTGAAAATATATCTCCAGCGGAGACAAAATTTTACAAAAGAATAAAAATTAAGGAAGCACACCTACAAGATCTATTTTCTTGTAGCACACCTACAAGAAAATAGCCTCAAGGCCGGGCACGGTGGCTCATGCCTGTAATCTCAGCACTTTGGGAGGCCGAGGCAGGTGGATCACCTGAGGTTGGGAGTTCGAGACCAGCCTGACCAACATGGAGAAACCCCGTCTCTACTAAAAATACAAAATTAGCCGGGCGTGGTGGCACGTGCCTGTAATCCCAGCTACTCAGGAGGCTGAGGCGAGAGAATCGCTTGAACCCGGGAGGCAGAGGTTGCGGTGAGCTGAGATTGCACCACTGCACTCCAGCCTGGGCAACAAGAGTGAAACTCCTTCAAAAAAAAAAAAGAAAGAAAGAAAATAGCCTCAAAAGGACAAATCTGAGAGTTCTTGGCTTCAAAGAGGAGGTAGAGTAAGAGACAGGTAGAAACTTTATTTAGAGGGATAATAATGGAGAATTTCTCAAACCTACAAAAAAAAAGTCACTATCCAAGTACAAGAAGGTTATAGAACACCAAGAAGATTTAACCCAAAGAAGATTACCACAAGGCATTTAATAAACTCTCCAATATCAAAGATAGGGAATAGATCCTAAAAATAGTAAGAGAAAAGAAACAAATAACATACAATGGAGCTTCAATACATCTAGCAGCAGAATTTTCAAAGGCCAGAAGAGAGTGGCATGACATATTTAAAGTGCTGAAGGACGAAAAAAAAAAAAACTTTGACACTAGAATAGTATATCTTGGCCAAAATATCCTTCAAACATAAAGGAAAAATAAAGACTTTCCCAGACAAGCAAAAGCTGAGGGATTTCATCATCAGGCCTGTCCTATAAGAAATGCTAAAGGGAGTATTTCAATCAGAAAGAAAAGGACATTAACGAGCAATAAGTAATCACCTGAAGGTGCAAAACTCACTAGTAATAGTAAGTGCACAGAAAAATACAGAATATTATAACATGATAAGTGGGATGGGTAAACTACTCTTATCCTAAGTAGAGAGACTTAATGATGAACCAATCAAAAATAATAACTGTAACAACTCTTCAGGACATAGTACAAAAAAATATAAACAGAAACAACAAAAAGTTTAAAAGTGGGGGGATGATGTTAATGTGTAGAGTTTTTATTAGTTTTCTTTTTGCTTATTTGTTTATGCAAACCGTGTTAAGTTGTTATCAGTTTAAAATAATGGGTTATAAGATAGTATTTGCAAGCCGCATGGTAATCTCAAACCAAAAAACATGTAACAAACATATAAAATATAAAAAAGCAAGAAAGTAAATTGTATCACCAAAAAAATCACCTTCACAAGAAAGAAGAAGGAAAGAAAGAAGGAAGAGAAGAGTACAAAACACCCAGAAAACTAGTAACAAAATGGAAGGAGTAAGTCCTTACTTAATAATAACAATGAATGTAAACTGATTAAACTTCGATAAAAAAAGAGTGGCTAAATGGATTTTTTAAAAAGACCCACTGATGTGTTGCCTATAAGAAACACATTTCACCTATAAAGACACATATAGACTGAAAATAAAGGGATGGAAAAAGATATTCCATGCCAATGGAAGCCAAAAAAGAATAGGAGTAGCTGCACTTATATCCGACAAATTGACTTCAAGACAAAACTCTAAGAAGAGACAAAGAAGGACACTATATAATGATAAATGAGTTAATGCAGCAAAAGGATATAACAATTTTAACTAAATATGCTCCCAACACTGGAGCACTCAGATATATAAAGCAAATATTATTAGAACTAAAGAGACAGACTCCAATATAATAATAGCTGGACACTTCAACATCCCACTTTCAACATTGGACAGATCTTTCAGACAGAAAATCAACAAAGAAACAGTGCACTTAATCTGCACTATAGACCAAATGGATCTAATAGATATTTACAGAACATTTTATCCAAAGCCTGCAGAATATACATTCTTCTCCCGAGCATGTGGATTATTCTCAAGGACAGACAATATGTTAGGTCACAAAACAAGTCTTAAAACACTTAAAAAAATTGAAACAATATTAATTATCTTCTCAGACCACAATGGAATAAAACTAGAAATCAATAACGAGAGGAATTTTGGAAACTATGCAAATACATGGAAATTAAACAACATGCTCCTGAATGACCGACCATTTGATCAATGAACAAATTAAGAAAAAAAAACTGAAAAATTTCTTAAAACTAATTTTAATGGAAACACAACATAAGAAAACCTATGGCATACAGCAAAAGAAATACTAAGGGAAGTATGTAGCTGTAAATGCCTACATCAAAAAAAGAAGAAAAACTTCAAATAAACAATTTAATGATTCATCTTAAAGAACTAGAAAGGATGTGGAGAAATAGGAACACTTTTACACTGTTGGTGGGACTGTAAACTAGTTCAACCATTGTGGAAGTCAGTGTGGCGATTCCTCAGGGATCTAGAACTAGAAATACCATTTGACCCAGCCATCCCATTACTGGGTATATACCCAAAGGACTATAAATCATGCTGCTATAAAGACACATGCACACGTATGTTTATTGTGGCACAATTCACAATAGCAAAGAGTTGGAACCAACCCAAATGTCCAACAACAATAGACTGGATTAAGAAAATGTGGCACATATACACCATGGAATACTATGCAGCCATAAAAAATGATGAGTTCATGTCCTTTGTAGGGACATGGATGAAACTGGAAAACATCATTCTCAGTAAACTATCGCAAGGACAAAAAACCAAACACTGCATGTTCTCACTCATAGGTGTGAATTGAACAATGAGAACTCATGGACAGAGGAAGGGGAACATCACACTCCAGGGACTGTTGTGGGGTGCAGGGAGGGGGGAGGGACAGCATTAGGAGATATACCTAATGCTAAATGACGAGTTAATGGGTGCAGGAAATCAACATGGCACATGGATACATATGTAACAAACCTGCACATTGTGCACATGTACCCTAAAATCTAAAGTATAATAAAATAAAATAAAATAAAGAACTAGAAAAGCAACAGCAAACCAAACCCAAAGTTAGTAGAAGAAAAGAAATAAAGATTGGAGCAGAAATAAGTGAATTTAAATTAAATAAAACAATACAAAAGATCAATGAAACAAAAAGTTGGTTTTCTTTAAGAAGGAGATCATGTCTTTTGTGTGAACATGGATGAATCTGCAGGCCATTATCCTTACCAAACTAACGCAGGAAGAGAAAGCCAAATACCACATGTTCTCACTTATAAGTGGCAGCTAAATGATGAGAACTTATGTACGCAAAGAAGGGAACAACAGACAGTGGGACCTAATCGAGGATGGAGGATGGGAGTAGGAAGAGGAGCAGAAAAAATATTGGGTACTAGGCTTAGTACCTGGGTGACAAAAGAATCTATACAATAAGTACCCATGACATGAGTTTACCTATATAACAAACCTGCACATATACCCCTGAACCTAAAATAAAATTTTTCTAAAATTGGTTTTTTGAAAAGTTAAACAAAATTGACAAACTTTTAGCCAGAATAACTAAGAAAAAAAAGAGATAAGATCCAAATAAACAAAAGCAGGGATGAAAAAGGAGACATTACAACTGATACTGCAGAAATTCAAAGGATTATTAGTGGCTGCCATAAGCAACTATACATAAATAAATTGGAAACTCTAGAAGAAATGGACAAATTCCTAGACACATTTAACCCACCAAGATTGAATCATGAAGAAGTCTAAAACCTGAAGAGACCAATAACAAGTAATGAGACCTAAGCCATAATAAAAAGTCTCCCAATAAAGAAAAGCCTGGGACTGAGGGTTTTATTGCTAAATTACACAAAGTATTTAAAGAAGAATTAATACCAATCCTATTCAAACTATTCCAAAAAACAGAGGAGGAGGGAATACTTCCAAATTCATGCTACAAGGCCAGTATTTCCCTGATACCAAAACCAGACAAAGACATCAAAAAAAGAAAACTACAGGCCAATACCTCTGGTGCATACTAATCCAAAAATCCTCAACAAAATACCAGCAAACTGAATTCAACAATACATTAGAAAGATGATTCATCATGATCAAGTGGGATTTATCCCTGGGATGCAAGGATGGTTCAACACACACAAATGAATTAATGTGATACATCATGGCAACAGAATGAAGGACAAAAACCATATAATCATTTCAACTGATGCTGAAAAAGCATTTGATAAAGTTCCACATCCCTTCATGATAAAAACCTTCAAAAAACTGAGTACAGAAGGAACATACCTCAACATAATAAAAGCCATATACCACAGACCCACAGTTAGTATTATATTGCTTAGGGAAAAACTGAAAGCCCTTCCTCTGAGATATGGAACATGACAGGGATGCCCACTTTTACCACTGTTATTCAGCATAGTACTGGATGTCCTAGCTAAAGCACTCAGACAAGGGAAAGAAATAAAGTGTATCCAAATCGGAAAGGAAGAAGTCAAATTATCCTTGGTTGCAGATTATATGATCTTATATTTGGAAAAACTTAAAGACTCCACCAAAAAACTATTAGAACTGATGAACAAATCCAGTAACATTGCAGGATACAAAATCAACATGCAAAAATCAGTAGCATTTCTATATGCCGACAGTGAACAATCTGAAAAAGAAATTTAAAAAATAATCCCATTTACAATAGCAATAAATAAAATTAAATTCCCAGGAATTAACCAAAGAAGTCAACAATCTCTATACTGAAAACTATGAAACACTGATGAAAGAAATTAAAGGGAACAGCAAAAAATGGAAAGATATTCTATGTCCATGGGGTGGAAGTATTGTTAAAATGTGCATACTACCCAAAACAATCTACAGATTAAATGAAATCCCTATCAAAATACCAATGACATTCTTCACAGAAATGAAAAAAAAAATCCTAGAATTTATATGGAACCACAAAAGACCCAGAATAGCCAAAGCTATCCTAAGCAAAGAGAGCAAAACTGGAGGAATCACATTATCTGACTTTAAATTATACTACAGAGCTATAGCAGCCAAGATAGCATGGTACTGGCATAAAAACAGACACATAGACCAATGGAACAGAATAGAGGACCCAGAAACAAATCCACACACCTACGGTAAATGCATTTCCAACAAACGTGCCAAGAACATACACTGGGAAAAAAACAGTCTCTTCAATAAATGGTGCTGGGAAAACTGGATATCCATATGTAGAGAAATGAAACTAAACCTCTGTATCTTACCATATACAAAAATCAAACCAAAATGGATTAAAGACTTAAATCTAAGAACTCAAACTATGAAACTACTACAAGAAAACATTATGGCATCTCTCCAGAACACTGGTCTGGGCAAAAACTTCTTGAATATTATCCCACAAGCATAGGCAACCAAGGCAAAAATGGGCAAATGGGATCACATCAATTTAAGAGGCTTCTGCATGTCAAAGGAAACAATCCACAAAGTAAAGAGACAACCCACAGAATGGGATAAAAATATTTTCAGACTATTCATCTGACAACGGATTAATAGCCAGAATATATAAGGAGCTCAAACAACTTAATAGGAAAAAATTGAATAATTCAATCAAAACATGGACAAAATATTTGAATAGACATTTCTCAAAAGAAATGGCAAACAGGCATATGAAAAGGTGCTCAACATCACTGATCATCAGAGAAATGCAAATCAAAACTACAATGAGATATCATCTCACGCCGGTTAAAATGGCTTTTATTCAGAAGACAGGCAATAACAAATGCTAGCAAGGATATAGAGAAAAGGGAACCTTTGTACACTGCTGATAGGAATGTAAATTAGTACAAACGCTGTGGAGAAAAGTTTGGAAGTTCCTCAAAAACCTAAAAATTGAGCTATCATATGATCCAGCAATCCCACTGCTAGATACATACCCAAAAGAAAGGAAATTGTTACATCAAAGAGATATCTGCACTCCCACGTTTGTTGCAGCACTGTTGACAATAGCCAAGATTTGGAAGCAACCTAAGTGTCCATCAACAGATGAATGGATAAAGAAAATGTGTAAAAGTGTTCCTATTTCTCCACATCCTCTCCAGCACCTGTTGTTTCCTGATTTTTTAATGATGGCCATTCTAACTGGTGTGAGATGGTATCTCACTGTGGTTTTGATTTGCATTTCTCTGATGGCCAGTGATGATGAGCATTTCTTTATGTGTTTTCTGGCTGCATAAATGTCTTCTTTTGAGAAGTGTCTGTTCATGTCCTTTGCCCACTTTTTGATGGGGTTGTTTGTTTTTTTCTTGTAAATTTGTTGGAGTTCATTGTAGATTCTGGATATTAGCCCTTTGTCAGATGAGTAGGTTGCAAAAATTTTCTCCCATTCTGTAGGTTGCCTGTTCACTCTGATGGTAGTTTCTTTTGCTGTGCAGAAGCTCTTTAGTTTAATGAGATCCCATTTGTCAATTTTGGCTTTTGTTGCCATTGCTTTTGGTGTTTTAGACATGAAGTCCTTGCCCACGCCTATGGCCTGAATGGTATTGCCTAGGTTTTCTTGTAGGATTTTAATGGTTTTAGGTCTAACATTTAAGTCTTTAATCCATCTTGAATTAATTTTTGTATAAGGTGTAAGGAAGGGATCCTTTTACACTGTTGGTGGGACTGTAAACTAGTTCAACCATTGTGGAAGTCAGTGTGGCGATCCCTCAGGGATCTAGAACTAGAAATACCATTTGACCCAGCCATCCCATTACTGGGTATATACCCAAAGGAGTATAAATCATGCTGCTATAAAGACACATGCACACGTATGTTTATTGCGGCACTATTCACAATAGCAAAGACTTGGAACCAACCCAAATATCCAACAACAATAGACTGGATTAAGAAAATGTGGCACATATACACCATGGAATACTATGCAGCCATAAAAAATGATGAGTTCGTGTCCTTTGTAGGGACATGGATGAAACTGGAAAACATCATTCTCAGTAAACTATCGCAAGGACAAAAAACCAAACACCGCATGTTCTCACTCATAGGTGGGAATTGAACAATGAGAACTCATGGACACAGGAAGGGGAACATCACATTCCGGGTACTTTTGTGGGGTGGGGGGTGGGGGGGGCGGGGACAGCATTAGGAGATATACCTAATGCTAAATAACGAGCTAATGGGTGCAGGAAATCAACATGGCACATGGATACATATGTAACAAACCTGCACATTGTGCACATGTACCCTAAAACCTAAAGTATAATAAAAAAAAAAAAAAAGAAAATGTGGTACATATACACAATGGAGTACTATTCAGCTGTAAAAAAAGAACGAGCTCTTGTCATTTACAACACGGATGGAACTGGAGATCATTATCTTAAGTGAATAAGCCAGGCACAGAAAGACAAACATTACACATTCTTACTTATTTGTGGGATCTAAAAATCAAAACAATTGAACTCATGAAGATAGCAGAAGGATGGTTACCAGAGGCTAGGAAGGGCAGTGGGTGTTGTGGAGGAGGTAGGGATGGTTAATGGATACAAAATAATAGAAAGAATAAAACTTAGTATTTAATAGTACAACAGGGTGACTATGATTACAGTCAATAATTTAATGGTACATTTTAAAATAACTAGAAGAGTATAATTGGATTGTTTATAACACAAAGGATAAATGCTTGAGGGGATGGACACCCCATTCTCTCCATGATGTGATTATTACACATCACACACCTGTATCAAAACATCTCATGTACCCTATAAATATGTACCATAAAAATTAAAAATTAAAAAAATTGTTAAAAAACCCTCAAACCTAGCCCAACTTCTGGCTATATTAACAGAAACCCAAATATTATAGGCCTATTGGAAAGAAAGGTATACACAACTCTAATCATAAAAAGGATTCATCTCAGTATCTCCTGAGATGAAATATGTGATACAAAAGGTCCATCTTTAAATGAAAAGTACAAAGCATACCAAAAGTCAAGGCAAAACACACCCCCAGGGAGAAAAAAAAATCAATAATTAGAACTAGACTCAGATATGATTCAGTTATTTGGACTATCAGACGGGAAACTTCAAATAATTATGATGAATATGTTAAAGGCTCTAGTAGAAATGATGGTCAACATAAAGGAGAAGATGGATAATTTCAGAAGAGGTTAAAACAGTAAGAAATAATAAAGTGGAAATTCTAGAAATAAAAACGCATAGTAGCAAAGATCTTGATGTCTTGATTAACTCATCAGTAGACTAGGCAGAGCCAAGGAAAGAAGCAGTGAATTTGAAGGTAATCGATAGGAATTACCCCAACTGAAACACAAAGTGAATAAGAGTGACAAAGAAAAGGAAAAGGGCATCCAAGAGCTGTGAGAGGGTCAAATGGTCTAATGTACATGTAATTGGAATCCCAAAAAGAGAGATAAAACAGGGCTCAAAAAATGTTTGAAAAAACTATATAACCAAGATTTTTCCAGAATTACTGGCAGTTGCCAAACCACAGATCCAAGAAGGTCACATGAAACCAAAGAGGACAATTACAAACAAAACAAACACCTAGGCATGTGGTATGCAAACTGCTGAAAACCAAAAGCAAAAAGAAAATCCTGTAGGGAGCCAGAGAAGTAAGACATTAGCTACAGAAGAAGATGGATAATAATCACAGCAGACTTCTTGTTGGAAATCAGGCAAGCGATAAGACAATAGGATGGCATCATGAAGATTCCAAAATAAATAACTATTGCCCTATAGTTCTATACCCAGCCAAAAAAAATCTATCAAAAATGAAGGTGAAATAATTTTTTTAGACAAAAGCTTAAGAGAATTCCTAACTACCTTAGTACAAAGACTATGGAGGAAAGCTTGGGAGTCCCTCAAAAACCTAAGAATTGAGCTACCATATGATCCAGCAATCCCACTGCTAGGTATATTCCCAAAGGAAAGGAAATCAGTATACTGAAGAGATACCTGCACTCCCATGTTTGTTGCAGCACTGTTCACAGTAGCCAAGACTTGGAAGCAACCTCAGTGTCCATCAACAGATGAATGGAAACAAACACCTAGGCATGTAATACTTAAACTGGTGAAAACCAAAAGGAATAGATAAGACATATTAAAGAAAGTCCTTCAGGCAGAAAAAAAGAAGGTGTCAGTTGGAAATCTAGATCTACACTTAAGAATGGAATAATTTAAGGAAGAATAAAATTCATTTTTTCAGAGTTATAATTGTTCTGAAAAAATAGCTAATTAAGGCAAAACTAGTAACAATGCATTGTGTGTTAATATTAGTAACAAAAGTAAAAATAAAACATATCAAAATAACACAACCATATTTTACTGGCAAAAGACTTGAAAACATTTCATTAAGGAAGAGGATTTGCAGATAGCAAATAAGCACAGAAAAAAATGCATAACAGCAAGAATTATCAGGGAAATACCAATTAAAACCACTAACAGATAACACTACAAACTCATTAGAATGGCAAAAGAAAAATATTTCAATACCATATGTTGTTGAGAGTGTGGAACAGCAACAGGAATTCTCATTCATTTTTGGTAGAAATGAAAAGCTGTACAACTACCTTTGAAAACAGTCTGGCAATTTATTATAAAGTTAAACATTCACTTTACTATACGATCCATTAATCCCACACCTAGGTGAACTGAGAACGTTTGCACAAAAAATTTTATGCGAATGTTTATAGTAGATGTGTTCAGAAGTGTCAAAAATTAGAAACAGCCAGATGTCCTTCAACAGGCAAATAAACTGTGGCAAATGCATACAATGGAATCCTACACAGCAATAAAAAGAAACCCACTATCAATTCACACAATAACATGGATGAACTTTCAATGCATTTTTTAGGGAAAGAGGTCAAATCTGGCCGGGTGCAGTGGCTCACGCCTGTAATCCCAGCACTTGGGGAGGCCGAGGTGGGCGGATCACGAGGTCGGGAGATCGAGACCATCCTGGCTAACACGGTGAAACCCTGTCTCTACTAAAAATATTAAAAAATTAGCCAGGCGTGGTGGAGGGCGCCTGTGGTCCCAACTACTCAGGGAGCTGAGGCAGGAGAATGGCGTGAACCCGGGAGGTGGAGCTTGCAGTGAGCCAAGACTGAGCCACTGGACTCCAGCCTGGGCAACAGAGCGAGACTCCATCTCAAAAAAAAAAAAAAAAAAAAAAAGAGAAGTCAAATCCAAAGGACTGCATATTATATTATTCCACTTATGTCCTGTCCTGGAAGAAACCAAACTGTAAGAACACAAAATGAATCAGTGGTTGAGAGAGGTAAGAGTGATGGTAACTAAAAGGGACAGCATAACAGAATTTGGTGAATGTGTGACAGAACTGTTCTTCGGGTTACTGCGGTAGTAAATATATGACTACGCGTCAAAACCCATAGAACTGCATAGAGTTCTACACAAAAAGCAAATTTTACTCTGTACATTTTCATCGAAACATCAACCACGATGTTTGGAGGATCTCACTGAAGAGGGTAGGGGAGAAAGGCACTGACCTAAGTAACTCTGGAAAACATTGTTCTGACCAGATATGGCTGAAGACAAAAAGGACCGCACACAAACACTGGGCTCTAGTAAGATCATGAACACAAGCGCAAGCATCATAACTAAATTTGAGTAGCAATTTTTGAGTCTACTGTCCATGGTATAGGATGATATGTTTTGAAAGATTATTTTAGAAATGAATATGCAAAGTCAAATAATTATCACAGTGAGCTTGAGGACAATAAGTCCATGAACCTTCGGGCTTGAGGAATCCCCAGTCACCTTTGTATCTTCTCACGCTAAGACCTAACCTGTTAACACTTCTCTGCCCTTACTGGATGGTGATATAAGTCCTTTGAAGACAAGGTTGTTTCCTTATTTGACTTTCTGCACCCCAAGATCATGGATGGGGCCTAGAACATTGTAGACATGCAAGAATGGTGCAGAGTAAATGAGATGAAGTGGGCTGTCCAGGATCATACAGCTGACAACTGGCAGGTCCTGGGAGCCCCTCTCTGCCCCTCACCAGCACTGGAAGTCACTCTCAGCCCCAATTCCAAAAGATCTCCCTAGCTCAGCCCTTCAAGCTCAGATCATGATGCTTTGCACTTGGCTACATTTCTTTTTATCAATTCATCTCACACAGGTCCATCTGGCCTCCATCATTGGACCTTGGCTGGGACGTGCCATTTCTTCATCTCTCTCTGTTGGTTTGCTCAGTGTTCAGCCTGTAACTGACTGAATGTCCAGGCCTCCCAGCCAGTGTGGGCCTTGGGGCAGGGTGGGCAGAATGGGGATCACTGCACTGCTTTCTCTTCCCATCTCATTCAACACACTTCCATCACAGAATCTTAACATCTTGGCACTGAATAAGAACTCGGAGGTCTGATCTGGGCCCACTTAGTGGAGATGTAGCCCAGAGAGGACATCTGTCTTAAAGGTACAGAGTTCACACTGAATGTGAGGTTAAAATTCAGACCTGCCTTGGGGCCAGCTATGTTATGTGGTGGGCTCTGGGCAGGACTCTGGGGACACAAAGTGAATCAGAGAGGCGATGCCCTGCAGGAAGCCCAACTAAGTGAAGGAGACAGACTCATGTGCAAAATATTGTAAAATACAATGATTAGTAGGACAGTAGGGTTTGCACAGTGCTTATAAGACGCCAGGACTCAGTAGCTGTGTTCAGCCCAACCCAACTACAAGAAGGGGCTCATACTCATCTTAATTTGAGATTCCCAGGACATCTCTGTTCCAACAGGCCTCAATGACCCCCACAACCTGACCTTATCTCACTCCCTATTAGATGGCACCAGCATAGAGCACAGACAATCTCTGGAATCTGCTTGGTAGGACTCCCCTATGAAGACAACAAAATATTCTTACCCAAGGAGAAATAGCCCTGTCCAAACCATACGGAACAAGGTTTGATTCTACCTTTATAGTCAAGTGTTACCAAAATGTTGCCCCTTATCAAGACTATACAAGCAACGCAGGCCCAAGATTATGATTTGACTACAAAGTTTAGCGTATGTTTATCTGTAGGATGTTTTCATTTTGGCATTTATTTCATGGCATAGGGAGATTTAAAAAGCACCACCAACATTTGCAAGCCTAGGAAAATATCTAAGCACTTCTTATTCATCAAACGGTGCCGGAGAAGGGATTGGGGGTTGATGATCTGGTGAAACCCCAGCATATCATGCTGCCCAGCCCCAGTTCTGACTGCACTCCCTGGAACCTACTGGAGAAAAGTGCTGTTAATTAGGTGCCATTGGCACAGGTGCTCAACCCACAAGCTTAGGTGTTGAGGGTCTGCACATAAATTAGTCAAAGAAAAGATAAACATTTTGGCAGGATAAGCATATTCTCAGGGGAGAAAGAGAGAATTGCAGGGCTTGTGTTTTCTAAACTTGTTTTGAAATTATAAAAATTTATTTTAGAAAAGAAATGTTTATAAAATGAATGCTGTGAATTGTGAACTCAAGGTATAAAACTTGTTAGCTGAGCATTTTTGTCTCTGAGACTTTGAGAAAAGGGAAAAGTAAATACGAACGATGTCCTCCCCACCACTTGCTCCAGAATGAGAGCAGGAAAAAGGTTTCTAGAAAGGCCCAAGCTGAAAAGACATGGCAGAGGTTAAGATCTGTTCAGTGCTGCCAAGAGAAGGCTGGACACCCAAACTCACACTCAAAGTGGAGATTTCCAGAGAGACACCCAGCAAATAAGAACAGTCAGGCTGAGCGAGTCACTGAGGAAGGCTTGATGTGAAAGCATGGCCTCCACGCAGTCTGCAGGATCTACACCTTTCTTGACTGTGAGTCCTTTCCAACACAGGAAAGGCTGGTTGGAATCCTGGCTATGAAAGTTCTAGTTCTGTGTGGCCTCAGACCTGGCTCCCATGGTGACTTATTGTGATTCCTACTTTAAAAGACTCTGCTTTGTGAAACCCTCGATTTACATTAGCAATAAATTAAGATAATCACATCTAACATACTATTCTAGTGTAACTTATCTAATGCAGGTAATCTTATCTAACATATTTGTAATAGAATTCAGTTTAAACATGTAATTAAGCCATATTTTTCAGCACAATTGGCCTGGGATGGAGTTTTAAGGAGGTGCTGTTGGGAGCTAACTCAACAACCAAATCCCTGTCAAGAACAGGAAGGTGACCTAAATGAGGAAGGTGGGTCTGCTGTGAATGACAGGGACATGGGACTGCAGAGAGCACACCCCAAGCCCTACTGAAAGGGACCTCAGCTGAGCCCACTGCTGCCATATGGGAATGCCAGGACTGTGTTCAGAGAGCTTCTGATTTTTCCAGAGAAATGGGAAATCTAGATTCTTAGTGATACAATATTGGCATCTAAGTTATGTATAGTTTTAAAGTACTTTTCTAGACAAATAGAGCGTGTCTTTGGGATATATTTGTCTCAAGGCCTATCATTTTATGATCACATCATCCTGATACATATAGTATGATGCCAGAGGAAAGGTAGGAAAGTATATCACACTTCATGCTCTCCATTCCTTATTAAAAACTTTTGCCGGTTCCCCACAGACTCTACCAGAAATAGGAAATAGGTTCATCTTGCTGGCCAATGTAAATCAATTCATAGTTGTTACTCAAGGGAGTTCTGCTTGAGAAGGAATCTGGGCTCCAGCATGAAGGAGTGCTGGGATTGATTAATGATGTCTACTAAGGCCACATGCTAGGGAGCAGTGTCTTACCACATGCATGTCTTATATTTGCCACTGTGATCCATAAATTTGGTCCACATACCTTAGTAGAGTTTTGATGGTCTTCAAATCTCCATCTTTCTAAACTCATGCCCTGCTCCCATCCTCCCACCAACATGCACCTAACACTCAAACTCCCCCTTCCCTCTACTCAAAGAGATCATCATTCCTTACATTCACCTTGCTTTTATAATTCTTGCTCTTATGTTCTTCTCTGTCTGAAATGCCCTCATCATTCTTGTTTGCCTCCTGTGCACCCCTCAAGACACAGCTCGAACATCACCTTCTCCATAAAGTCTTCCCTGTCTCTCCAATCATAACACTCGTGTGCCTCCATTTTACTTTTACATTTTACCCATGTTTACAGGAGGATTTACAAATGTGACCCATTCAGGGTCATAAATCAGGTCTTAATTATCTATGCATCTCTGGCATACCTGGCACCACAACGGACTCAAAATGTATTTATGGATTAATGGAATTTATTTATTAATGGTGATTTAACTTCTTATGAGGTTTGAATCAATGGCATATCTTGGTCCAAGTCTCCCAAAGTTCAGTTGTCTGTGTGATATGGTTTGGCTGTGTCCCCAACCAAATCTCATCTTGTAGTTCCCATAATCCCCACGTGTCATTGGAGGGACTCCCATAATCCCGTGTCACGGGAGGCAATGAAATCACTGGGGCAGTTACTCCCATGCTGCTATTCTTGTGACAGTAAGTGAGTTCTCACAAGATCTGATGGTTTTATAAGGGGCTTTTTCCCTTTTTGCTTGGCACTTCTCCTTCCTGCTGCCATGTGAAGAAGGATTTGTTTGCTTCCCCTTCTACCATTATTGTAAGTTTCCTGAGGCCTCCCAAGCCATGATGAACTGTGTGTCAATTAAAACTCTTTCCTTTATAAATTACCCAGTCTCAGGTATATATGTATTAGCAGTGTGAGAACAGACTATTACAGTGTGGGACTCTCATAGCTTTTGTCATGTCTTCAGATCTTAAACTAGTTTGTTTTATCACTGGAGAAAGACAGCACATTAAGCTGATTTGAAGTGATAATATGGGATATTTTATTGGTGATCTATAACATCTGATTTCTCCATCCTTCCATTCACTTGTGGAAGGAGGCTCACTTGCTAAATATTTATAACTTTCATAGGCATGACTGGCCACTGTCCTTCAAATTCACACAGTTTGGGAAAAGCCAGTTCAGCTCTGCCTACTCAGCTTTGTCCCAAACAAGAATATATCTGTAATTCTTTGTGATAATGACATTATTTTCTAAAGTACATTAAAATAAATGTATAGATATTAAAAATCTTGAAAGGTATGTCTATGTGCCACCAAGCCTCATTTGATACACCCCCAGTGGCACATGTGCTGTGTTTGAAGAAATGCTGAAGTAAGAGATGTATTTCCTGAAAGCACACAGTAGGCACAATTGAAAGGCTCTGCTGACACATCGCAAGTATGATTTATAAATCTCATTTGAAGATGCCATTAAGATACCTATCTTATTGATGACTAAACAGAAGTCCCAGAATGACAGCACTCCTACTCACTCAAGATCAATATTATAACTCAGTTGAAGAGTCTGATGCTCAATTGTCTTCCCTAAATCACTGTTGGCAACTCCTCATACAGAGGGTGCTTGTTTCAAAACAGATTTATGGCCACAGGAGCCTCCCTTTCCTTTCACAAAATGGGATGAGTCACCTGACTCTCTCTTGTCTTGCAGGAAGATGCAATGCTTATAATATTCTAATAATTGTGTATTTTTAAGGATATGGATCCCTCTGTCCAGCAGCCTGTGGTCAGGCTCTTCAGAATAGACTATAAATCCTGTCTGCCACAGAGACCACATGCCCAGTTAAATGCCACAGCAGGGCCTGGTGTGGTGGCTCATGCCTGTAATCCCAGCACTTTGGGAGGCTAAGGTGGGTGGATCACCTGAGGTCAGGAGTTCAAGACCAGCAGGGCTAATAACATGGTGAAACCCTGTCTCTACTGAAAGTATAAAAATTAGCCAGGCATGGTGGCGCACATCTGTAATCCCTGTTACTTGGGAGGCTGAGGCAGGAGAATTGCTTGAACCCGGGAGGCAGAAGTTGCAATGAGCCGAGATCGTGTCACTGCATGCCAGCCTGGGTGACAGAGTGAGACTCTGTCTCAATAAATAAATAAATAAATATAAATAAATGCTACAGCAGGCAGGTGGTCCAGGGCACTTTGAAGGCCCAGAATAGCCTGCAGAACACAGATGAGCAGAGCTTCTTGGGAAGCCAGGTGCTGACTCTTCGCCTGGATTTTTGTGTACGGAGATTCTGAGTGCCGATCCAAGTGCTGCTCCCTTTATCCAGCAAGTACACATTTAGCTGTTTCAAAAACAGCCAGAAGAAAATCATTGGGGCAACATAAACATAGCCATTTGATACCTTTGCAGAGATAACTCAATCAAAAACTCACTTCCCACTGCCTCTACCACTACCAAATTTTCAAGGTCAGTCAGGGGCAGAATGCTTGCTGCCTAGCACTGCACTTCCAACTGTCTTACTTCCTTATATATTTCGGTAATCCCAGAAATTACCAAAAATTTAAAAATAATAACTAATATTGACAAATTTGACAGTTTAGGGCACTTCAAGTATGTTACTTCATTGGTTACCAAACTGGAGTCAATTGCATACTACCTTTAAGATTTGTATGATATTTACATACCACCTATAACATTATTAACATAACATTCTGAAGTGCTGACTTTAGAGATGACTTGGCCCCATAAGGACCTCTGTGGACCCATTCTCCACCAAAACAATCATAACTGGAGAAAATTTGTATTCTTTAAAAAAAAAAAAAAAAAAACATTTAAAGGATACTGGTTTAACCATTTAAATGGAAACCATCCTAAGGGCAGACATCAAATAAGGAGTCACCGATTTAAGAAAATCTCTGAATCTCAGAAAGAAGAGCAAGTGGCCCATGAGCCAGAACCCACTTCCTTCTTCCACACTACTCAGCTAAGAATAACAGAATCTCTATTTCAGACAGATGTGGTCAAAGATGGGGCTCTTACTACCCCCATACGCCAGGTATAGCTATGTTATTTCCCAAGGGGAGGCGGGCTACCAACATTGCTCATCTCCACTCTAGCTCCATGTGGCAGAATCTAAATACCAGGTCAGTGTGACCGAGAGAGAACAGGCTCCCTTCCTCCACCCAGCCCTACTTGCAGGTCAGATGCCCCACTCCATGCATGGCAAGCTGAGACTACTATGGCCGAATCACCCTCACCTCAGCTCACTCACAGGCCATAAGTTCCAATTTGGGAGAGGCAGGCTGAGAATACTAGAGGCTACTGTCCCCAGCCAGCACCCTGCTTTTAAAATAAAGGTGTCACCCAGAGAAAAGTGGACAACTGCACCTGATGTCTCAGATTTTTAAGAAGGAAGAGGGGCAGGTCATAAGAACAAAGAGCTCCCAAGCTCTCCCTAAAGGAACTCAGTCTTTATGGACCAGAGTGTAGGGAAGTTAAAACCTAAGGGTATTCTCAAAAATAATGGAGTTTTTTTTTTGTAGTAAGCAATTAAAGGCGGACTGGCAGCTGCAGGTGAGCCACTATTAATATATAAACTCAAAGTCAGTTTCCCAGAAAGAATCAGATAAAGAGCTCTCCTGGGGTCTAGACAAACCTCAGAGACACCTCAAACACTACCCCTCAAAGGGGCCTGAATTTAATGTATCAGACTGTGGAACAACTTATGCCCCGGGGCATTATTAGAAACAACAGAGTGATAAGCTGGAAAGTAGTGGAGCCTAACACCTTGGTATGATACCAACAGAAATGAACAATTTAACAGAAATATCATGTAAAAGGCAGTGAAGGCCGGGCATGGTGGCTCACGCCTGTAATCCCAACACTTTGGGAGGCCGAGGGGGGCGGATCACCTGAGGTCGGGAGTTCGAGACCAGCCTGACCAACATGGAGAAACCCCGTCTCTACTAAAAATACAAAATTAGCTGAGTGTGGTGGCGCATGCCTGTAATCCCAGCTACTCGGGAGGCTGAGGCAAGAGAATTGCTTGAACCCGGGAGGTGGAGGTTGTGGTGAGCCGAGATGGCACCACTGCACTCCAGCCTGGGCAATAAGAGTGAAATTCCGTCTCAAAAAAAAAAAAAAAAAAAAAGGGCAGTGAAAGAGCCCTACTAAAATCACTGTCATAGCAGGGTGACTATCAGCATGCCCAAGGATGTGCCTTCTGAGAAGTGACATAAGGTGCTCACATTGGAAGGGAAATAGACTTTAATTAAATGTATCAGTCAGGTTGCCAAACGAACAAATAAGCAAACAACAAAAAGCCATGGGCATAGAGATCAGTACCCAGAGTGGTAAAAGCTTTCAAAAACAATAAAAAATCACAAACATGAAAAGAAATGGTGTCTTAGTCAGCTTGGTCTGTTACAACAAAATACCACAGACTGGGTGGTTTAAACAACAGAAATTTATTTCTCATGGCTCGGGAAGATGGGAAGTCTATGATAAAGATGCTAGCCGACTTGGTTATTAGTGGATGCCCACTTTCTGGCTTGTAGACAGCAGCTTTCTCACTGTGTGCTCACATGGCCATTCCTAATGCACCTGGAGAAAAGATGTCTGTGTCTTTCTCTTCTTATAAGGGCCCTAATCCCATCACAGAGTCCCATCCTCATGACTAATCTCAACTTAACTACCTCCCAAAGGCCCCATCTCCAAAAACCATCACGTTGGTCATTAGGGCTGCAACACATGAATTGGGTGGGGGGACGCAAAATTAAGTTCATAACAGAAAAGTGTTACCCACTGAAGGAAACTAAATATTTCATTCTTAAAATATATTTCAATATATTTTTAGATGGCTCCTCAGAGGACCTGAAAACAGAAGTAGCTTTGCAAAGCTGTCTTCTGTGGAGCAGATTTGCATCTGTAGATACTCTGCACTGTTATGGCTAAGCTTTCTCTGAGGACCCTCCCTTGTGCAGATCAGGAAATAAGCCTGACAACTTTAGAGGCCTGAAAGAAACATTTACTATCTCTTCTCTGAGGGCTGCTCCTTGTGGGGTTTCAGCTACATGGCAAGACCACCTTTGCCAGCCAGGCTTCCTCTTCTGCCTCTCCTATAACCTCTTTTGCCATGGTCCAAGCCTCCATTCTTTCTGTAACCTTGAGATGGTATAAAAGTGTCATATACACCATGGAATACTATGCAGCCATAAAAAATGATGCGTCCATGTCCTTTGTAGGGACATGGATGAAGCTGGAAACCATCATTCTCAGCAAACTATCACAAGGACAAAAACCCAAACACCACATGTTCTCACTTATAGGTGGGAATTGAACAATGAGAACATGTGGACACAGGAAGGGGAACATCACACACTGGGGCCAGTTGTGGGGTTGGGGGAGGGGGGAGGGATAGCATTAGGAGATATACCTAATGTTAAATGACGAGTTAATGGGTGCAGCACACCAACATGGCACATGTATGCATATGTAACAAACCTGCACGTTGTGCACATGTACCCTAAAACTTAAAGTATAATAAAAAATACTGTCAACCATTAAGCTATTTCTTTGAATTCTTTGTATGACTTCTTTGCACATTAATAAATGTGTATGACTCTTCTCCTATTAATCTGCCTTTTGTCAGTTGATTTTTCAGCAAGTCTTCAGAAGGCAAAGCGGAAGTTTAGCCTTGGCCCCTACACCACTCACAGTGGTAAAAAAACAAAACAGGTACCAGATACTGCCTATGAGAGGGCACAGATGTTCAACTTAACAAAGATTTGAAAGCAGCCATTATAAATATTTTTGAACAATGTAGAAATATCTTTAAAGACATAAATATGTTCAGAATTAGCATAAAGAAGTAAAAGAAGGCACTATGACAATGTGTCAATAAATAGACAATATCAGAAAAAGAAATTTTAAAAAACACCAAATGAAAATTGCAGAGTTGAAAAGTAGAAAAATTTAAATGAAAAATTTGCTAGATTCGCTCAAAATAGATTTGAGGTGGAAGAAGAAATAAGCAGCAACATTGAGGATAGACTGATAGAGATTATGCAATCCAAGGAACAAAGGAGAAAAAAGAATCAATAAAAGTGAAAAGCGCTTAAGAGAAATGTGGTCATCATTAAGCATCTAGATAGATAGATAGATAGATAGATAGATAGATAGATAGATAGATAGATACATAGATACATAGATACATAGAGATAGATAGATAGATATCATATATATATATCTACATATGAATGATGAGCATTCTAGGAAGAGTAGAAAGAGAAAGATGTAGAAAAAATATTTGAAGAAATAATGATTGAAAACATTCCCAAATTTAATAAAAATTTTAGTCTACACATCAAAGAAGTTTAGACTTCAAGTAGAATAGAGACAAAGAGGTTCACACTCAGACACATCACAGTAAAAATTATGAAAGACAAAGACACAGAGAAAATACTTAAAACAGCAAAAGAAAAATGACTCATATTGTATAAGAGAAACTCAATAAAATTAACAGCTGACTTCTCATCAGAAATAATAAAACCTGAGGACAGCAGGATAACATTCAAAAGGCTCAAAAAGTAAACTGTCAACCAAGAATCCTACAACTAGCAAAACTATCTTTCAAAAATGAGGGGAAATTAATATATTCTTGATAAACAGAAACTAAGAGAAAGAGGTGCTAGCAGCCCCACCTTACAAGAAATGGTGAAGGAGGTTCTTCAGACTGAAAGCAAGTTACCTAGACAGTATTCTGAATCCACATTTTTAAAAAAGTGTATATCCAGTACTGGGATTGCTGGGTCTAATGGTAGCTCTGTTTTAAGTTCTTTCAGAAAATTTCAGACTGCTTTCCACAGGGGCTGGACTAATTTACATTCCCACTAAAAGTGTTCTCTTTTTTCTACAGCTTTGCCAGCATTTGTTGTTTTTCAAATTTTTAATAAATAATTCTACCAAAAAGATACATGAACTCGGATGTTCAATGCTGTACTGTTCACAACAGCGAAGACACAGAATCTACCCAGGTGCCCATCAGTGGTAGACTGGATAAAGAAATGTGGGATATATACACCATGGAGTACTATGCAGCCATAAGAAAAAGAATGAAATCATGTCCTTTGCAGCAACATGGATGGAGCTGGAGGCCATAATCCTAAGCAAATTAACACAAGAACCAAAAAGTAAACACTGCATGTTCTCACTTATAAGTGGGAACTAAACATTGAGCACACGTGGACATAAGTAAGAGAACAGACACTGTGGACTACTACAGAGTAGAGGGTGGGAGGATGGGTTAAAAAACTATCAGGCACTATTCTCACTACCTGGGTGACAAGATCCATACTCCATATCTCAGCACCATGAAATATTCCCATGTAAAAAATATGCACATGTACCCACATTTCTAAAATAAATGTTGAAATTAGAAGAGTGCCAGTAAAAGCAATTACATAATTATAAGAGACAGTATAAAAGTATATTTCTTTTTCTTCCTTTCTTAACTGCTTTAAAAGCAATAATATAAAACAGTATTATTGTTGGGCCAATAACATGAATAAATGTAATATATGTAACAATAACAGCAAAAAGAATGTAGGTGGGAGCAAAACTGTATGAGAGTAAGAAAATGACATCAAATGGAAACTTTGATTCACAGAATCAAATAAAATGAGCAAGCCAGAAATGGTACATGAGGAAGTTAATAAACAAACTATATAAATATGTACTTGCTCTACCTCTTCTCTATGCTTCTGAGACATAACATTATATAAAGTCTAATTATAATAATGCATTGCTGCCTTTATAACATATAGACATGTAATATCTATAACAAATATAGCACAAAAAGGGGTAAGAGGAAGGAGTTATATAAAATTAATGCTTCTGTATCTCACTGGAATTAAGTTATAAAATCTGAAGTTTATCTGATAAGATATATGGTAAACCCCTTAACAACTATTAAGAAAATAACTCAAAAATAGTGAAGATATCATTAAAGAAATTAAAATGTTACACTAGAAAATTTAAGTGATATGAGACATGTAGGAAACGGAGTAAAGTAGAAAATGTAAATTCAAACATAGCAATAATAACATTCATGTTAACTAATTTAACAATTCAACAAATAGGCAGATTAACAGACTAGATTAAAATGGAAGATCCAACTATGTTGTCTACAGGAGAAATATTTTGAATTCAAAGAAAAATTCGATTGTGGATATCCCATTTACTCTGATGTGATTACTACACACGTATGCCCATATCAAAGTATCTCATGTACCCCATAAACACCCACTATATACCCACAAAAATTAAAAATTTAAAAATACACTTTTAAAGATAAATTAGATTGAAAGGAAAAGGATAGAGGGACAAGTATCATCCAAACAACAACCATAAGAAAGCCAGAGTGGCTATATAAATATAAGATGGATTTTTAATGTTACTAGACAACAGTATGTCTGTGTATATATATATATATATATATATATGTTACTAGACAACAGTATATATATATTTATATTTATATATATACACACACACTTCAAAACATCATGTTGTACAAAATAAATACACACAATCATATTGGTCATTTTTTTATTTTTATTTTATTATTTATTTATTTATTTATTTTTGACACGGAGTCTCGCTCTGGCGCCCAGGCTGGAGTGCAGTGGCAAGCGATCTCAGCTCACTGCAACCTCCACCTCCCAGGTTCAAGCGATTCTCCTGCCTCAGCCTCCTGAGTAGGTGGGATTACAAGCATGCACCACCACGCCTGGCTAATTTTTGTATTTTTAGTAGATGCAAGGTTTCACCAAGTTGGTCAGGCTCATCTCAAACTCCTGACCTTGTGATCCACCTGCCTTGGCCTCCCAAAGTGCTGGGATTACAGGCGTAAGCCACCGTGCCTGGCCTTATTGGTCATTTTTTCAAAAATTAAAATTAAAAGGGACATTTTTTAATGATAAAGTGGTCAATATATTAGGAAGAAATAACAATTATAAATATATTCACCAAAAATTACAGCCCCAAATCTCTGAAGCAAAAACGGACAGAACTGAGAGAATAAATAGAAAATTCAACAATACTAGTGGGAGTCTTAAATTCCCAACTTTCATGATGAGTAGGACAACTAGAAAGAAGATCAACATGGAAATAGAAGACTCAAACCACATTATAAACCAATTTGACCTAACATATCTATAAAATACTCCACAAAACAACAACAAAATACATATTCTTCTTAAGTGCACAAGGAAAATGTTCCATTATAGACCATATTCTAAGGCCATAAATCAAGCCACAGTTAATTTAAATGAATTAAAATCATACAAATAATGTTGTCAGATCATAATAGACAAATCAGAAATTTAGAAAATGTAAATAAACTTGAGAAATTAACAAATATTTTGAAATAAATACACTGCTAAATAACCAGTCAGCCAATAAATAACAAAGGAAATTAGAAAACATTATGAGGTTAATGAAAATGAAGACACAATACACCAAAATTATGGGATGTAGCTAATATAGTGTTTAGATGGAAACAGTAAGAATATAAGTAGTTAATGCTTACATAAAAATATAAGTTCTCAAATTAATAACCTAATGCTCCATCTTAAGAGAGTGGAAAAGAAAAGCAAACTAAACCTAAAGCATCATCAGAAAGGATAAAATAAACATTAGAGCTGAATTAATGAAATATATCATAGAAAAAAATAGAGAAAAAATAAGCAAAACCAAAAATTGGTTTTTTAAAAATATCAACAAAATTGATAAACCTTTACCTGGATTCACCAAGGAAAAGGGAGAAAAAAACCCAAGTAGTTATAAAAGTCAGTCATGAAAGAAGGGACATTCCAACTAACTTTACAGAAATAAAAACGAGTTGTAGATAAATGTTATGAATACTTGTGTGCAAACAGATTGCGTAACCCAAGAGGAAATGGTCAAATCCCTAAAAAGACAAATAAAAATTGGTGAAACTGACTGAGAAAGAAATACAAAGTCTGAATACACCTATGACAAGTAAACAGATTAGATTAGTAATCAAAAATAAGAAGAAAAACCTACAAAGAAAAGCCAAGGTCTAGATATCTTCACTGGTAAATTCCACAAAATATTTAAAGAAGAATTAACACCAACCCTTGACAAACTCTTCCAAATAATAACAGAGGAGGGAAATCTTCCTGGATCATTCTGTAAGGCCAATTTTATCCTGGCATCAAAACCAAAGAAGTCATATAAAAGGAAAATTCCAGATCTGTATATCCTATGAATATACTCTTCAAGAAAATAATAGAAAACCAATCCAACAATATATAGCTTCATATATTTATTTTTTTTACCATTTGTTGAAAAGGCAATTCTTTTCTCCCATTGCATTGCCATTGGTTTATATAATAAAACTAATAATGGTTAAATAAAACGTATATACACACACATACACACACACACAGAGAGAGAGAGAGAGAGAGAGAGAGAGAGAGATTTTACACCATAACCTAACGAGGTTTATCCCAGTATCCCAGGAATGTAGGGTTAGTTTGACATCAGAAAATCAATTAGCAAAATCAGCATATCAACAAAGAACAAAAATACATGATCGACTCAATGGACACAGAAAGAGCACATGACAAAATATACAACCAGTCCATGTTAAAAACTATCAACAAACTAGGAATAGAAGAGAAACTCCTCATTCTGATAAAGGGCATCTACCGAAGCCCACAGCTAACATTGAGCTTAACAGTGAAAGTTTGTCACTAACGACGATCTTATGCCACCATAAGATTAGCAAGAAGATAGGATATCTTCTCTCACCACTTCTATTCAACATTGCACAGGAAGTTCTAGCCAAGAAAATTAGGGAAGAAAATGAAATAAAAGGTACCTAGATTGGAAAGGAAAAAGTGAATTATCTCTCATTACATATGACATGCTATTATATATATAGAAAATCCTATGGAATCCACTAATAACCATTAGAACCAATGAACAAATTCAGCAAGCATGCAAGATACAAGATCAATATACAAATATAAATAGTATTTCTATAGAATAGCAATCAAAGTTAGAAAATTAAATTAGGAAAATAATTGCATTTACAAAAGCAAGAAAAGAGAAAAAAAATACTTAGGAATGAACTAAGAAAGAGGTACAAAACATGCTCTGAAAACCAAACCATTGTTGAAATAAATGAAAGACCTAAGCAAATGAAAATACACCTCAGAATCAAGGTTCAAAAGATCCAATATATATTTTTTTTTTTGAGACGGAGTCTCACTCTGTCGCCCAGGCTGGAGTGCAGTGGCACATCTCCGCTCACTGCAAGCTCCACCTCCCGGGTTCAGGCCATTCTCCTGCCTCAGCCTCCTGAGTAGCTGGGACTACAGGCGCCCGCCACCAGGCTCGGCTAATTTTTGGCATTTTTAGTGGAGACGGGGTTTCACCATGTTAGCCAGAATGGTCTCGATCTCCTGACCTCGTGATCCACCCGCCTTGGCCTCCCACAGTGGCCTGAGCCGGGCACGGCCCAAAAGATCCAATATTCTTAAGGTGGCAATACCACCCCCAAAAAAATTACCTACAAATTCAATGCAATTTCTATCAAAATTCCAGCTTTTCTAACAGAGCTTGGTAAGCTAATTCTATTATTCACAAGGAAATGCAACGGACCCAGAATAGCCAAATAACCTTGAAAAAGAACAAAGTCGAAACTCATACTTTATGATTTCAAAACTTTCTAAATCAAGAGAGTGTGGTATTGACATAAGATAGACATATGATTCAATGGAATAGAAATTAGAGTAAATAAATAAACACATTTATGGTCTGATATGGTTTGGCTCTGTCCCCACCCAAATATCGCCTTGAATTGTAATCCCCATAATCCTCACAAGTCAAGGGCGGGACCAAGTGGAAGTAATTGAATGATGGGGGTGGTTTCCCCATGATGTTCTCGTGACAGTGAATGAGTCTCAGGAGACTGATGGTTTTATAAGTGTCTGGCATTTCCCCTGCTGGCTCTCATTTCTCTCCCCTGCTGCTCTGTGAAAAGGTGCCTTCCACCGTGATTGTAAGTTTCCTGAGGCCTCCCCAGCCATGAGGAAATATGAGTCAATTAAATATCTTTTCTTTATAAATTACCCAGTCTTTAGTATTTCTTCATAGCAGCATGAGAACAGACTAATACATGGTCCATTGATTTTTTTTCTCAAAGATGCCACAGCAATGCAATGGTAGAAAAGAATTGCCTTTTCAACAAGTGGTGATGGGACAATTATGTAGCCATTGGCAAAGAAAATGAAGTTATCTTTATTCAAACCATATATAAAAATTAATTCTAAATGATTAAAGATCTAAATATAAGTGCTAAAACTATAAAATATTAGAAGAAAATGTGAAAAACTTTATGACTTTTGATTAACCAATGGTTCCATAGATATTACATCAAAAGTACAATTGAATAAAAAGTTAATTGGTTAAATTTAGACTTGATCAAAACTGAAAACCTTTGTTCTTCAAGGAATACCATCAGGAAAATGAAAGGACAACCCGAGGGAAGGGAGAAAATATTTGCTAATCACATACCTGATAAAGATTTATATCAGAATATATAGAGAGACCTCAAAACTGAGAAATCAAAAGATAACTCAATTTTAAAATGGGCAAGGACCTCAATAGACGTTTCTCCAAGTTATATTGTTCATAAAAATCCAAAAATGCTTAATATCATTAGCCATTAGAGAAATACAAGTCAAAATTACAACTTGATGCCCCTTGACACAGACTGGAATGGCTATAATTAAAAAGATAATAAATTGGCCGGGCGCGGTGGCTCACGCTTGTAATCCCAGCACTTTGGGAGGCCGAGGCGGGCGGATCACGAGGTCAGGAGATCGAGACCACGGTGAAACCCCGTCTCTACTAAAAATACAAAAAATTAGCCGGGCGTGGTGGCAGGCGCCTGTAGTCCCAGCTACTCGGAGAGGCTGAGGCAGGAGAATGGCGTGAACCCGGGAGGCGGAGCTTGCAGTGAGCCGAGATTGCGCCACTGCACTCCAGCCTGGGCGACAGAGCGAGACTCCGTCTCAAAAAAATAAATAAATAAATAAATAAATAAATTTTGGAGAGGATATGAAGAAACTGGAACCTTCATTCATTGCTGATGGCTATGTAAAATGGCGCAACCACTGTGGAAAAGAGTTCAACAGTTTTTCAAAATGTAAAACATTGGATTTACCACATGACCCAGAAATTCCACTCCTAAGTATATGCTCATGCCCACACAAAAACGTGTTTACAGATGTCCATAGTGACTTTATTCATAAAACTCAAAAAGCGAAATCAACCCAATTGTCCACCTATTGAAGGACGAGTAAAATTCCAAATGAAATATTATTGGGTTATAAAAAGGAATCAACTGATACTTGCTACTGTGTAAATGAACCTTGAAAATACTATGCTATGTGAAATGTCAGACTTTAAAGACCAAAATATTGTATGATTCCATTTATATGAAATGTCCAGAATAGACAAATAAATGGAGCTCAAAAGTAGGTTAGTGGTTGCCTAGAGCTGCGAAGGGTTGGAGAAAATGAGGAAAAACTGCTAATGGGTATGGGATTTAATATGGGGGTGATGAAAATATTCTTAAAGTGTTTGTGGTAATAGAGCTGACTTTACATTGATTTCTACATTTTTCTCAGCCAAACTCTTGATGAAAGTCCATATTTTATATGCTAATTTTGTATTGTTATGAGTGTTAAACTAAATTTGGTCTAAGGATACCTCTATGCTTTGAGTCTCCACATAAACAACTGTAATTAAACTAACTGAAACCCTAACTTCAGGTATTTTAGTAACAAATAGCTGTGTCTCAGCCAACCAAAGCAACTGAGCTTCAGTCCGTCACAGGCAGCTAACTGATCAGTCCAGGTTCAGATAAAGCAAACTAATCAATAAACTGTTTCTATACCTCATTCCCTTTTCTGTCCATAAATGCTATCTGCCCACATTTCGGAGCAGAGGTCTGTAAACCTCTTTTCGTTCTGTGAGCTGCTCAATTCACAAACTATTCTTTGCTCAATTAAACTATGTGACATTTAATCATCTAAAATTTTTACTTAAACATAAGTTAAACACATTGAAGGGTATTATGCTAAAAATGTTCGTCTCTGCACTTTCTAAAATTGTGTTCTCTGTATGCTATACCACCTCACTGGATCCAGGTCAACCCCCTGCGGACAGAATCAGAGCTTACGCAGGCTGTACCGGAGCTCACCCTGGAAGGGACTAGGAATAAACCTCTGCAGTGGGACTCCCGGGTGTCCAAGACTCCTCCTAGCAATAGTCCAGGGACTTCCAGAAAGCTGACTGGGTGGGCCTTTACAAGCCAATCAGCACATCCCATCTCCCACACCACATTGATTGGTTCAGGAATAATCAAGTGATTCAGTTCTGGCCAATGAGCTGTGAGGATATTTGCTCAGGTCTTCTGGTACAGAAGCTCCTCCCTGCCCTCCTGCAGAATTTAAGGCAGAGTAGCACCCGCTGCTCTAAGTTCAGTGCTGCTCTGGGCTCAGTGGTCCCAGGTGACCGGGACTGGAGCTGTTGCTGCCTGAGGAGGAGGCAGGGAGTCACAGAAAAGACCCACTTCTGATGGGTAGCAGGGGAGGGACAAGAGATCTGACAACAATGGTTATGGAAGCCCCAGATACCGAAATGCCTGATGCTGGAGTATGCCTGTATGTGCACAGATGCACACACTAGCACACAACATATGCATGCTCACATATATAAGCACACATACAAACGTGCATACACTCACATGTGCTGGCACACATGCATACCTGTGCATTCTGGCCCACACACATACATGCACCCATATATCTACATAGTAGCTAACATGCACACAGCTGCACACTCATGTGTGCACACATATTCACACATACATTCATACCTATAATCACACTAATACATGTACACAGATATGCACATATCATCTTTCCCTGTCACATAAGCAAAAAAAAAAAGGAAAGAAATCAGTCCTTGCCCTGCTAATTTTAGTTGAATTCCTGTCATCTACGATAGAGTCTTCATCTTTTCATTCATATTTTAACTCATAGAGAGTCATGTTCTCCATTGACTGAAATCTGAACTGTTCCTATGTTAGATTCCACACAGAGGACACAATCTCTCTGGGGTCACCAACCCTTTCTATCTCCACCCACTTTCTACCCTTTAATTGTATTTCAGCAAAATATATGACATACAATATATTGTTCCCTTCAGCTTTTCATATCTCTCCCTCAGTGTTCAAATTTACTGTCACACATGTTATCCATTTCCACCAAAATACTGCCATCATTTTTACCCTCTTGTTTCTGATGCCAGCTTTCACAATGTATCATACATCATCAGTCTTTGCTGCCGGTATTTAATTCTTCCAATTTCTTTGGTTCATCTTCTCAATACAAAATAATTTCTTCTCTTATCTTCTTCAGTCAGTCTGCTTGGATCTGAAACCTAAAACCTGGGGAATGGTGAACCAACATCCTTGATCTCTTTGCCTCAGTTGCCATATCTGTAATGTGGAGATCAGAACTCCTAACACATAAGCTTGTCCTGCATGAAAAGTACTTAAGAAAGTGTAGGGCTCAGTAACAATTAAGTAGTATGTTGAAATTGTTAGTAATGACTCTACTTACAGAGTACAGATGCCCACTGAAAATTAAGAGGAGAGATTTTTCATACTAATGTAGGGAATTCTGCTCAACTGACATGCTGCCAGTGCTAGAATCTCACCAAGGACCGGAACCAGGAAACAGGTAACCAGGTCTGTCTCTCTGCCTCTCGGCTCTGCTCTTCCCTTTGCTTTCCTTTTCTCACTCTGCAGAATGATTAATTCTGCTCTTCCATGCACATGGCAGACACAGTATAGAGACTTGTTACAGTTGCCACCAACACTAACTTATTTCAAATCATAGAGTCTGATTGGTCCAGCTCAGTCAGTTAACTGTCCAATCAGTACCAAGGGAATGTGACCCGATATAAAGATGACTGCTAACCACCCACTCACATGTGTGAGCAGAGATGAGAGGAAGCAATTATCAGGAAGAAAGGGAAAAAAGAAAGATAATTATCTCAACCTGGGAAGACCGCCCAGAAGGTGCCTGCCATGTTGATATAATTAAGTCAACATGATTTTCAAACCGGCTGCTTTCTCATTAGTGATGATTGATGCCATATTCACAATCATATGGGCCAAGAATCACCCAAGCAACAGTTTTTCATTTTGTTTTTCTTAGTCCAAACTTCCACTGTTCAATAACCACCACCCCTTCTGTCACCCCCAAACAGTTTTGTGCACAAACTTTCTTTCCTTGTGCACTAAAGGGGGTCAGATGGCTTGAAATTCTCTGGTTGTCTGTCATAGAATCTCCCTCATGGAACCTGGCTACATGCCTATGAGAACTTAATCAGCCATGATTTTGAAAGCAAATTGTCTGCTACAAAGCGCCAGGCACTGCATTCCAGAGTTATCTCCCTTATTCACAAACAAAGATTTCAGAAAATGTTCCTTCCTTTGGTTGCCTGCAAAAAGGAAAAAATCCTCTACAGGGGAAGATGCTCCTCTTGGGTAACTCACCACATCCCAGGAGCTCCTGGAATAATTCATATTGCACCTTGTGGGCACTTGTTCAAACATTTGCTCACCAATTTATTTTTTTTTATTTTACTTTAAGTTCCGGGATACAAGTGCAGAACGTGCAGGTTTGTTACATAGGTATACGCGTGCCATGGTGCTTTGCTGCACCCATCAACCTGTCATCTAGGTTTTAAGCCTTGCATGCATTAGCTATTCGTCCTAATGCTCTCCCTCCCCTCCCCTACAACCCCCCAACTGGCCCCGGTGTGTGTTGTTCCCCTCCCTGTATCCATGTGTTCTCATTGTTCAACTCCCACTTATGAGTGAAAACATGTGGTGTTTGGTTTTCTGTTCCTGCGTTTGTTTACTGAAGGTGATGGCTTCCAGCTTCATCCATGTCCCTGAAAAGGACACAATCTCATTCCCTTTTATGGCTGCATAGTATTCCATGGTGTATATGTGCCACATTTTCTTTATCCAGTCTATCATTGATGGGCATTTTGGTTGGTTCCATCTCTTTGCTATTGTAAATAGTGCTGCAATAAACATATGTGTGCATCTGTCTTTATAGTAGAATGATTTGCATTCCTTTGGGTATATACCCAGTAATGAGATTGCTGGGTCAAATGGTATTTCTGGTTCTAGATCCTTGAGGAATCACAACACTGTCTTCCACAATGATTGAACTAATTTACACTCCCACCAACAGTGTAAAATTGTTCTTAATTCTCCACAGCCTTGCCAGTGTCCATTGTTTCTTGACTTTTTAGTAATTGCCATTCTGACTAGCATGAGATGGTATCTCGTTGTGATTTTGATTTGCATTTCTCTAATGATCAGTGATGTTGAGCTTTACTTCATATATTTGTTGGCTGCATAAATGTCCTATTTTGAAAAGTGTCTGTTCATATCCTTTGCCCACTTTTTGATAGGGTTGTTTTTTCTTGTAAATTTAATTAAGTTCCTTGAAGATTCTGGATATTAGACCTTTGTCAGATGGGTAGATTACAAAAATTTTCTCCCATTCTGTAGGTTGCCTGTTCACTCTGATGATAGTTTCTTTTGCTGTGAAGAAGCTCTTCAGTTTAATTAGATCCCATTTGTCAATTTTTGTTTTTGTGCAATTGCTTTCGGCGTTTTCATCATGAAGTCTTTGCCTGTGCCTATGTCCTGAATGGTATTGCCTTGGTTTTCTTGTGGGGTTTTTATGGTTTGGGGTTTCACATGTAAGTGTTTAATCCATCTTGAGTTAATTTTTGTATAAGGGGTAAGGAAGGGATCCAGTTTTAGTTTTCTGCATATGGCTAGCCAGTTTTCACAGCACCGTTTATTAAATAGGGAATCCTTTCCCCATTGCTTTCATCAGGTTTGTCAAAGATCAGATGGTTGTAGATGTGGTGTTATTTCTGAGGTCTCTATTCTACTCCATTGGTCTATATGACTGTTTTGGTACCAGTACCACGCTGTTTCAGTTACTGTAGCCTTGTAGTATAGTTTGAAGTCAGGTAGCGTGATGCCTCCAGCTTTGTTCTCTTTGCTTAAGATTTTCTTGGCTATATGGGCTCTTTTTTGGCTCCATATGAAATTTAAAGTAGTTTTTGCTAATTCTGTGAAGAATGTAAATGGTAGTTTGATGCAAATAGAATTAAATCTATAAATTACTTTGGGCAGTATGGCCATTTTCATGATATTGATTCTCTCTATCCATGAGGATGGAATGTTTTTCCCTTTGTGTACACTCTTATTTCCTTGAGCAGTGGTTTGTAGTTCTCCTTGAAGAGGTCCTTCACATCCCTTTTTAGCTGTATTCCTATGTATTTTATTCTCTTTGTAGCAACTGTGATGAGAGTTCATTCATGGTTTGGCTCTCTGTTTGTCTATTGTCGGTGTATAGGAATGTCTGTGATTTTTGCATATTGATTTTGTATCCTGAGACTTTGCTGAAGTTGCTTATCAGCTTAAGGAGTTTTTCGGCTGAGACGCTGGGGTTTTCTAAAAATATAGCATCGTGTCATCTACAAACAGAGACAATTTGACTTCCTCTCTTCCTCTTTGAGTACCCTTTATTTCTTTCTTTTGCCTAATTGCCCTGGCCAGAACTTCCAACACTATGTTAAATAGGAGTGGTGAGAGAGGGCATCCTTGTCTTGTATTGGTTTTCAAAGGGAATGCTTCCAGCTTTTGTCCATTCAGTATGATACCGGCTGTGGGTTTGTCATAAATAGCTCTTATTATTTTGAGATATGTTTCATCAATACCTAGTTTACTGAGAGTTTTTAACATGCAGTGTTGAGTTTTATCGAAAGCCTTTTCTGCATCTATTGAGATGATCATGTAGTTTTTGTCACTGGTTCTGTTTATGTAATGTATTATGTTTATTGATTTGCATATGTTGAACCTGCCTTGCATCCCAAGGATGAAGCCGACTTGATCACGGTAGATAAGCTTTTTGAAGTGCTGCTAGATTCGGTTTGCCATTATTTTATTGAGGATTTTCACATCGATGTTCATTGGGATATTAGCCTGAAATTTTCTTTTATTAGCTGTCTCTGCCAACTTTGGGTATCAGGACGATCCTGGCCTCATTAAATGAGTTAAGGAGGAGTCCCTCCTTTTCAATTGTTTGGAATAGTTTCAGAAGGAATGGCACCAGCTCCTCTTTGTATCTCTGGTAGAATTCGGCTGTGAATCTGTCTGGTCCTGGGCTTTTATTGGTTGATAGGCTATTAATTACTGCCTCAATTTCAGAACTTGTTATTGGGATTCGACTCCTTTCTGGTTTAGTCTTGGGAGGGTGTATGTGTCCAGGAATTTATCCATTTCTCCCAGATTTTCTAGTTTATTTGTATAGAGGTGTTTATAGTATTCTCTGATGATAGTTTGTATTTCTGTGGGGTCAGTGGTGATATCCCCTTTATCATTTTTTATTGTGTCTATTTGATTCTTCTCTCTTTTCTTCTTTATTAGTCTAGCTAGTGGTCCATCTAATTTAATTTTTTCAAAAAACAAGCTCCTGGATTCATTGATTTTTTGAAGGGTTTTTCGTGTCTCTATCTCCTTCAGTTATGCTCTGATCTTAGTTATTTCTTATCTTCTGCTAGCTTTTGGATTTGTTTGCTCTTACTTCTCTAGCTCTTCTAAGTGTAGTGCTAGGGTGTTGATTTGAGATCTTTCTAGCTGTCTAATGTGGGCATTTAGTGCTATAAATTTCCCTCTTAACACTCCTTTAGCTGTGTCCCAGAGATCCTGGTATGTTGTCTCTTTGTTCTAATTGGTTTCAAAGAACTTCTTGATTTCTATCTTTATTTCATTATTTCCCAGGAGTCATTCAGGAGCAGGTTGTTCAATTTCCATGTAGTTGTGTGTGGTTTTGAGTGAGTTTCTTAATCCTGAGTTCTAATTTGATTGCACTGTCATCCGAGAGACTGTTAAGATTTCAGTTCATTTGCATTTGCTGAGGAGTATTTTATTTCCAATTATGTGGTTGATTTTATAATAAGTGCTATGTGGCACTGAGAAGAATATATATTCTGTTGATTTGGGGTGGAGAGTTCGGTAGATGTTTATTAGCTCCACTTCATCCAGAGCTGAGTTCAAGTCCTGCATATCCTTTTTAACTTTCTGTCTCATTGATCTGTTTATTATTGACAGTGGGGTGTTGAAGTCTCCCACTATTGTTGTGTGGGAGTCTAAATCTCTTTGTAGGCCTTAAGAACTTGTTTTATGAATCTGGGTGCTCCTGTATTGGGTGCATATATACTTAGGATAATTAGCTCTTCTTGTCAAATTGATGCCTTTACCATGATGTACTGCCCTTCTTTGTCTTTTTTTTTTATCTTTGTTCGTTTAAAGTCTGTTTTGTCAGAGACTAGGATTGCAACCCCTGCTTTTTTTTCTTTCCATTTGCTTGGTAAATTTTCCTCCATCCCTTTATTTTGTTGCTCATCAATTAGGACACAATGTCATTTCACATAATGATGTGGAACATGGGACAGAAAATGCCCAAACACCAAATATGAAAGCTCGATTTATTACATTGAACAAAGTGGGCATTCATTAAATGCTGCCTTGAAAAATTGAATGAATCAATCAAAAGGCAAAAAGATTCACATTTATTCATTTACTCAGTTAATATGCCCAGGATTAGACACTGTGGATGCAGATATAAACAATGGACCCTGCCCTCATGGGTCTCACTTTCTACTGTGAGAGACAGATAAACACATAACAAGTTGACAAGCAAACAGAGCAACATGTAAACCAGTCAATAAATAAACACAGTATAGTAATGTCAGCCAATGGCAGGTGGTACAAAAGAAATGGAAAAGTGGAATGGAGAGAGTCAAAGCAGGGACTGGTCAGAGGTGAAGGAAAGAGTGGACTTGTGATGGATGATGACATGCTTCTATTTCTGCTGAGTCTTTTCAACTACATTGTCTCATATTTCTTATTGGGCTCCCTTAATTAGTCCAATGTTTTTTGTGTCTTGGATAGACAGAAGTGAATTCTTCAAGGGCTCTTTCCTCCCTCCAATTCATCCCTCACACTGTTGCCAAAATCACATTTATTTTCAGTTAATTTTCTAAAATTCTCACTCTATAAAATAAAATCCTCCAATGATGATAGGATAAAACCCAAACTCCTTGCCTTAGCTGAAATAGCCATCACAATCTAGCCCCCGCCTGTCCACCCATTGTCGCCTCCTAACTCATCCCTTATTACCTATGCACCTCTGCCAGAGAGCTGTGCTTTTGTTGACTTCTGCCAAGAGGACATTTCTTTTAATTGACTACCTGGTGAACTTCTATGTAATCATCAAGACCAACAGTAAGTTTTCCCCACTCACCAAATAGAGTATAGTCATTCCTGGTGCTAAGCTTACTTCCCTTCCACAGCTGAATTCTGAAAAAAAGGCCCAGGTAACTCAGACAATGCCTCTTTTTCCAGATTTCCCAGACTCAATAGTTAAGTTTGAGAACACATTCGAACCTTTAACATCTAAAACAAAAACTCCTGCAGAAGGGATCTTGCTTCATTGATTTCCCAAGCAACTTCTACTACTTCTTTATTTTGTCCTGAATCCCTGCCCACAGAATGAGCATGGGACCCAAGCATGATCATTCAACTCCCACATACCCCCACACCACTCACCAGCCCATCCCCACCCTCAATTCTCATCATAGGCCACACAGGGAGCATAGGAATCAGATTTATGTTAAGCTGGCTAGGGCCCTTCCCCAAAAGTTTTTCAACGAAGATGGTTGGAAAGATTTTTTCTTCCCTGTATTAATCCATTCTCACACTGCTAACAAAGACATACCTGAGACTGGGTAATTTATAAAGAAAAAGAGGTTTAATGGACTCACAGTTCCACATGGCTGGGGAGGCCTCACAAGCACGGCAGAAGGTGAAGAAGGAGCAAAGGCACATTTTACATGGCAGCAAGCAAGAGAAGTGTGCAGGGGAACTGCCCTTTATAAAACAATCAGATCTCGTGAGACTTATTCAGTATCACCAGAAGAGCATGGGAAAAACCCACACCCCTGATTCAGTTACCTCCCAGTAGTTCCCTCCTATGACACATGAAGATTATGGGAGCTATAATTCAAGATGAGATTTGGCTGGGGACACAGCCAAACTATGTTGCTCCTTCACTACAAGGATCTACAGATGTGACTTGAAGCTGATTATGACTGTGATCACTGCTTTGAGGATAAGCTGGTCTGAAAGAAGGAAATTGATGCATGGAAATAAGAAACACGAAGTATCCTGACATAGATCCATTTTCTGGTTCCTGCCATCCCCAAGACCCCGGCCTTCCCCAAAGTTGCTTCTAAGAACCAGCACAACCCCTCTATTAGGGGAATTTGAGATAGTTCAACCTCAGCACTCATAACCAGGAGTCATGATTAACACACTTTTACCTCAGACTCTGAGGCGCAATGCTCAGCCCCTTTGCATGCAGCAGTGGATCGTGTAAGGTTTGCATGTCAACCCCACAAAACTTCCATCCTACTAAAGGAAAGTTTTCATCTGAAAGAACTGATTTTCATTTGCACATTAGTTTTCATTGGCACCTTTTCTATATTGATTTGTTTCTATTCTTGTAGGTGTCCCAGTCCCATCTTTGATTAACTCTTGGCACTCTTGGGGCTATTAGCCCCAACTTACTGAGACAACTCTGTAAAGAATTCATGTTTTAGGCAAGTTGCAGATGGCCTATTGTTTTACATTGAAAGACCCTTCCTCAGTGATAGTATCATGACTTTGTTGCTGCCTCAATTATCTCACAAGCTGTGGTCCCTGAACTTTTGTGGATTGGGGCAGGTTAATTTTTCAATGATTCCACATTCCATGTTCAATGAACATGTGTCACCTCTTACAGATTCAGTCTGAAGGGAAATCTTTATTAGCACTGAAAGACTTCCTTTCCTCAATGTATCCCATCTGTATTGCTCTGTGTGTTCACTTCATCTTCATTAAAATAATGGCGTGTGATTGCTGTGTCAAGGCAATGATTTCAGTTTGTTTATGCAGTGCTTTCAACATTTCTAGAGGGCCAGGGTTTCCTTCTAGGGCTCTGATCAACCACAACTTCCTTCATCATAGCAGTTCTCTAGCTTTACTTGTATAATTCATGTTCAGCCTTAATCTCTGTAATCCTCCCACATCCTACACACCACAAACACTCCCATTCCAAATTCAGAATCCTTAGGATTCATTGTCTTTACTAAATTCTACAGATCATATTTATGGTGGCAGCACATAGTAAAATATAGATTGTAGAATAAAGTGAACCTGGACTCAAGCTCCATGTGCCTTGATTCATACCTGCATGACCTTGGACACCTAACTCTCTAAACCTTAGCAATGGAGAAAATATTCCTGATATCTGAAGAGGTCACTGTGACATCTACTTGAAATAGCCAGCGCAAAGGACACTGGAGGGGAATGACAGGCACCCGGCAGGCACTGGACAAATCTGAATTCTCCATCTCTGTCTCTTATGAAGCTGCTGAAAAGAAAGAACAATCTGTAAAACTTTGAGAGCTCTCATTGAGTGATTTCTTTAAATGAAAAAAGCACTCGTGAATTTAGTATTTTTGAATACATACAATGAGCCCAGTGCTGTAATATACAAAGATAGATACAGTGCCTGCTTGCTCATGCTGATTTATTGTTACACAACATGCATTGATAGGTTTGAAGAGGAATTCTCCTTGCAGTTCTAAGAGAGTTAGAAATTACAAGTGTCTTTTTGAGGGAGGCAGGCCAAGTGCCTCCACACCTATCCAAGAGATGAACAACCTGAAGCCAGGCACATTAAGCATTCAGCTATGTAACAGCACGAAAATGGCAAGGCAGGAGCTGAAACCCAGCCTTCGGACGCCCAGCCAGTGGGTTTTTTATCAATTTTTCTTTTGGGAACACAATATATTCAACATGAAAACAATTAGAAGATACTTTAAGACCAAGTAATAATTGTAATGATGAATATTAACAATTATTCATTGCATATTCTGTGCCAGAAACTCTACCAGGAATTTTAAATATGCTATCTTCTTTATTATACATGACTTATTTATGAAACCAAAATTCTTTCACTCCATGTACCTGGCCAAAGTCCCATCTCTCCCAGCCAGAGCCATGGTGCATGCTCTAGTATCAGAGCTGGCAACTGCTGCAGGGTCCTCAGTGTTATTTTGTCACCTCGGGATACTTTCAGTAAAAGCACATGGGAAGTCACTGTCCCTACATGTGGCCTTCAGACATAGATGACTCAGCACATAGCCATCTAGGGCTCTGCCTACAACTGTGCTTCTATGAAAAGAAGTCAGACTGTAACTCAAATGTTTGTCGTTTGTTAGACACAAAGGATGTCAAGAAATTGTTTGAAATACTTATTCATCTCTCTGTTCTCGGGAACATATACTCTGGGGAGTGACACAGTTGACATTCTTGAGGACAGAAAGTGTTCAGTAGTTCAGGGCATCAAAAGATGATTTTATGACGGCAATCACTTGGGGCTGAGACCTTTACTCTTTAAAAAAGGCTTGTTAAACTGGACTTCAGAAGTGGTAATAAACACAGGAAACATTTTGAGGAGGGGCCCTTTAAGGCTAATCCGACATTGCAAGGAGGAACAGAAAATCAGACAAAGTGATTTAAGAGCTAAGATTTTTCCTGCCCGGCTGCCCCGTCCGGAAGTGAGGAGCGCCTCTGCCCGGCCGCCCCGTCTGGGAAGTGAGGAGCGCCTCTGCCCGGCCGCCCCATCTGGGATGTGGGGAGCGCCTCTGCCCGGCCATCCCGTCTGGGAGGTCTACCATGGAGGCCAGACGCAATATGGGGGCTGGACGTGGTGGCTCACGCCTGTGGTCCCAGCGCTCTGGGAGGCCGAGGCAGGTTGATCACTTCAGGCTAGGAGTTCGACACCAGCCTAGCCAACATGGCGAAACATATGAAAAATACAACAGACAAACCAACCAACCAACCCAGTGACAACAAAACAGGTCTACCCTGGAGTCATACTCTAATTTTTTCTATTTTCCTCCCTTTCTGATCCTTTATCCCACTTTCTTTTTCTTCCTCTTCCTTCTCCTTCTTCTTTGTCAAATAGAGGATTGAGTTATTATCATTGATCCATACAAAGTCCCTCTCTCATTTATTTTCTTTAATTCCCACCCCCCATTTCTATTCCCCATCTTCCCATGTGCAACCTTCCTAATATGTTTGAGATGCATCTTTTTGTTTGTATGTATCTTTAGAAAATGTTTGTTTTGTGTGCAAAAAAAATTAATAAAATAAAAAGGGCTAAGATTTTTCTCTTAGCATTTCAGTTAAATGTTGAATGTCTGGATGGCAAATAAAGAGCAGTTTAGAAAATGTAGTCAGAACAGAAGGAATAAATTGGGTATATGAGTGGAAATGATCTTTTGCTTCTGGAAGCTCACCCCTCTTGACAATGGAATGGAAAGGAGAAGCACACATTTGTTTAACAGGAGGCTGTGTGATCCACTTCATCTGCCCCCTGAGAAGGCTCATCCCATTGTTTTCAGCTGAGACAGAATCTTTATTACCACCAGCTGCAAAAGGCAGTGTGAACTTCTGAAAGTCCATATCCGTTTAGTGATATAAATCAATAAAACACTAATAAACTGCTCATTCTAAACCCCCTGATTATCTGGGGAGAACATGGGAGACTCTAAGAGTCTCCTATCTATGCCCATCACATCTCTGTTAGTACAAGTAACTCTTGGCTGGAAAAGAGTTCTACCTTCTGTTTCATTTTTTTCATGCTCATTAGTTCCTGACATGAGTGAGTTTCTCTGTGGACCTTTGAAATATTTAAGAGAAAAAAGAGGACATGTGTTTGTCTGTGGAAAGTAATCTTAACCACTCAGGGTAAAGTTAGTTTGTGGATAGTCCAAGAGTAGGGAGAAAAAAAAAAAAAGCTGCCCTGAGAAATAAGCATGAAATTGCTCCAGTGGGGCTGGGTTCAATGTGAAATTTCACTCTCTTTAATACAGTGGTCTAGAACCTGCTGGACTCTTTTGTAAGAGCTGCCAAGGCTCAAATCCCAGCCCTAGCCCTTAAGCTAGGTGATCTCCATTTAGGTGATAGTGATTAACTTCCCTGTGCATCAGGTATCTTGTCTGTAAAATGTGGATCCTCACAGTCAGGCCTCACAGGATTATTTTGAGTATCATTGGTTGGTGCAAAAGTAATTGTGATTTTTGCCTTTTTTTTTCTTTTGATAGCAGAAACTGCAGTTACTTTTGCACCAACCTAATATATGAATTGATACATGTGAAGAGCTTAGGTGCTGAGCACATAGCAAGTGCTCAATAAATGCTAGTTATTATCACATACAAAGCCTGTCTCTGAGGTTCATTTTGAAAAGCAAATTTCCCCAAATCCCCCAGAAAGTGATGGCTGAGGTAGGTTTAAATCCCACATCCACTGGACTCTGAAGCCCACCTTTCTATGAGCAGCGACATCAATTGCTGGCACCAATAAGCTCTACCATTAGCCTACATTCAAGTCTATTCATAGAGCACCTACTCATGCCAGGTGCAGTGCTAGTGACAGGAAGAACTAGTGAGGAAGATCAATAGGTCCCTCTGCCTTCACGGAGCTGCCAGCTAAGGGCAAAGAGAGCTCAACAGGGCAATAAACCAGCACATTATAACACATCCGCCATGACATCAAAGCTGCCTTCAATAGTACTTGCTCAATACATGCATGTGGGAGAGAACTGAGTAGGAAGAGGTTGACTCTAAGGAAAGGCTGATCTACGCTGAGTTCCCGTCATGCCTTTTGTTTGTCCATGGGAATGACATCCATTCATTCTTCTAGCTGACATTTCCTGAGAACGTTGAGCTCAACAGGCAGGGTGGGAGCTGATGAGGTTGAAAACAAATTGATAAATTCAACCTCATCAAAATGAAAAACTTCTGCTCCTCTAAAGACCCTATTAGGGCATGAAAAGACAAACCACAATCTGGAATAACGTATTTTCAAATATAACATATTTTCAAATCACATATTAGATAACTAACTTGTATCCAGAATATAAAAACAACTCATAAGACTCAATAATGTTTTTACAATAACCCAATTTAAAAGACTTAAACAGCAACTTCACCAAAATCAGTAGATGGCAAAATGGCACACTGAAAAGATGCTCAATATCAGTAATCACTAGGGATATGCAAATTAAAACCAAAATTACAAACCTCTGTAAACCCAATAGGAAGGCTAATATTAAAAAGACTGATCATATTAAGTGCTGGCCAAGATGTGGAGGTAATAGGACTCTCAAATCCTGATAGTGGGAAAGTAAAATGGTGTAACCACTTTAGAAAACAGTTTGGCAGCTTCTTGAAAAGTTAAAAATACACTTACTATGATACAACCTTTCTGCTCCTAAGAAGTGAAAGCTATGTCCAGACAAAGGCTGGTTTCAATGTTTATAGCAGCATTAGTTGTAAGATCCCCAAATCAGAAGCAACCCAGATGTCCATCAATAGATTGATAAACAGTGATATATTCAAACAGTGGAATACTACTCAGTAATAAAAAGGAATGAATTATTGTTACACATAACATGGGTGAATGTCAAATTAACTGGATGGAAGAAGCAAGAGCAAATAAGGAAAGACAGGGAGCATACACTATGATTCTATTTGCATAAGACTTTATAAAATGAAAATCTTCAGTGAGAAAGAGAAGATGAGTGGTTATCTGGGAACAAGTGGAGAGGGGCAGAAGAGAGGAGATTATAAAGGGACATGAAGAAAGTTCAGAAGTTAAGGATATGTTCACTATTTTGATTTTGGTGATAATTTCATACTCGTGAAATCGTCAAAACTAATCAAATTGTAGACTTTAATATGTGAAGTTTACTATTACACCTCTATAAAGCTGTTACAAAGAAAAATAGTAGAGGGTGGCAGTAGCCTCACACATTGCCTTTGTATCTAGATCCATTCATACCTGTGTCTACATCTTATAATTATGTGATCTAGTTAATTTATAAAGTTTGTTTAATTTGAGTTTCTTCAGGAAACCAAATGAACTTGAATATGAAGCTGACATATTTTTTCAACCATCAAAGCTGCATGGCAGGAGTTTAAATTGTGAACCAAGTACCCAAACATGAATGAGAGTCCCCTTCCTTCCTAGTTAACACAAAATAAGTACGTCTCTGGGAGATAGAAGACCCTAGGGCCATACTGGATCAGGCCTGATATCCCAGACACTTTCACAGGCCAATTCTCTAGTAATCCCCTAACCTCAGACCTAAGCAGGGCCTGGATGGAGAAGACTAGATGAAAGGCTTCTAGAAGAGAAGAGAAGGAAGCACATGGCCATGTTTACTGGGCAGGTGGAGCTGGGAGGCTTGCAGGTTTACACTGGCTCATTCCAAGATTTCCCTGAATTATGCAGAAACAATTTCAGAGTGTTGGTTCTTAATTAGAGATGCCAAAGCCAGAAATGAACAAATGATCTAATTAATACTGCAATCATAATGAGGCTGACAGGAACAAAAGGTTGAGAATGCAGCAATATCTATCCCAGGCCAACAGGAAATATATGACACATCTCCAATTAGAACAGAACAATAGAAGTCCAAATTACCAGCATAAAGAAGGACAAAATTAGGCAATAACATCCAAACTGCCTGATAACTTATTCTTAGCTGCACAGCTCCCAGTGATAGGCAAAGGAAAGGAAATTCATGCCCAGAAATAGAATAATGGTGATTTTACATGAATTTTTGTCAAGTGTTGCTAAAGGGGAAAGAAATAGCCTTAAATCTCTTTTGAATTTTTCTGTTTGTTCTTCTAAGTAAAATTCAGATTAGTCTTAAGCAGCTGGATTTGGGTTTCTGTGACTTGCTATAACAAAAACAAAAACAATACTCACCAATGCAGAAATTCCACTTGTTCCTGCCTTAGATCCCACTACCTACCACACTTGTTCAGTTCCTTTACCTGAATAGTGATGTATGTTGCTCAGTGACATCAGTTCAGGTGCGCCTCTCTAAGGACCACATTCAGCACACATCCACATTCCATCTTACCCTCTCTGTAAACACAACCACTTAAGGAAACTTTGATCATATAGAGTTTTGTAGGTGCTGCATGTTACCCCAAGAAATGCAGCCACTCTCTGGAAGATGCTGATGTTTTCCAGAGTGCTGATGTTTTCCATCAGGCTTTATCTAGTGACCAGCTCCCCACACACTGCTCAGCAAACAGCAAAAATGTTATTTTTTTTTCTGACATCCACTACCTTACCTTACCCCTCACAAACCAAGTTGGGAAACAAAGTCCTTCCCTGGGACAGGGAAGGCTTTAAAATCTTAATGTCCTTTTATTAACAATTTATTTTTTTATTTTTATTTTTTATTATACTTTAGGTTTTAGGGTACATGTGCACAATGTGCAGGTTTGTTACATATGTATCCATGTGCCATGTTGATTTCCTGCACCCATTAGCTCGTCATTTAGCATTAGGTATATCTCCTAATGCTGTCCCCGCCCCCCCCCACCCCCC
>NW_026652287.1:7022932-7086090 GCF_009828535.3 Hylobates moloch
AAGAAATGCTCATCATCACTGGCCATCAGAGAAATGCAAATCAAAACCACAGTGAGATACCATCTCACACCAGTTAGAATGGCCATCATTAAAAAAACAATTTAACATCTCTTCATTTCAAGTCCAGTGATACTGGAAGGCCAGAAACTTATTTATTGCAGCCATAAGTTGGGAAGCACCATCTTCAAGATCCATGTGAGCTTATACTTATTTATCTGCAAGTGTGAAAGAGTTCATCCCCCACTGAAGAGGCAAGACTGGCTTCTGTGGTTCCGAAAACCACAATTCATTTATAAACAATACAACTGCAAATGCATGAAAACATGAAGCCATCCTGAAGTCAAAAAGATAGACACATAAAGATTAAATCGTAATTACAGTATGAACATTGCATTTTCTTTCTTTTTCCAAAGACCTTAGAAAAGACTCAGCAAAGAAAAGAATGCACACTGTGGCAGACAGCATAAAGTCACCTCCTCCCAGAAGATATCTGTGTCCTAAACCCCAGAACCAGAGAATATCTACCTTACACAGTAGGGTGGGTTGAATTGTAGCCCCCAAAAAATATATGGCCAAGTCCAAACCCCCAGCACCTGTGAATGTGATCTCATTTAGAAAAAGGGTATTTGCAGATGCAATTTCAACGATCGCAAGAAGAGACCATTCTGAATTAGATGGCCCCTAAATCCAATGACAGGTACCCTTATAAGAAAAGAGGATCATACAGAGACACAGGGGTGAGACCATGCAACCACAGATGCAGAGATTACAGTGATGCTGCCACAAGCCAAAGAACACCCAGGGCCACCAGAGGCTGGAAGAGGCAAGAAACAATTCTCCTCTAGAGCCTTTGGAGGGACTGGAGTCCTGCTGACACTTTGATTTCAGATTTCTGGCCCCCAGAACTGTGAAAGGACAAATTTCTACTGGTTTAAGCCATCAGGTTTGTGGTAACAGTTCTAGGAAACTAATGCCTGTGTCAAAAGAACATCACAGATGTCATTAAGTTAAGGATCTTGATATGGGTTATCTTCTAGCCCCCAAAGTAATCACAAGGGTCCTTGTAAGAGGGAGGCAGCAGGGTCAGAGTCAGAGAAGGTGATGTGATGATGGAATTAGCAATGTGGGGAAGAGAGAGACAGTGTTGGAGATGCTATGCTGCTGGCTTTGAAAATTGAGGAAGGGTTTCACAGCTTCACAGCCAAGAAATACACGTGGCCTCTAGAAGTTGGAAAAGGCAAAGAAACAGATTCTTCTCTAGAGCTTCCAGAAGGAATGCAGCCCTACTGACCTATTTTAGACTTCTGACCTCCAGAACTGTAAGACACATGTTGTTCCAGGTGATACGGATTAAAAAATGAAAATACATCTTTTGCAAATTCAAAAAAAGTCCACTATCAATTGATTCCCTAATGGGAAAATCATAGGAACAAAATTTGGCTACTAGCTCATAGAAACACCAGTGTGCCACTCCCCACCCCAACACATACACACACACACACACACACACACACACACACACACACACACACACATGCATGCGTGCATACACACAATGCCCTACATAACCTTCAAGAATGACAATTTTAGATGTACAGAGGTTGAGGTCACAGGATCTGGTGCGGACCTCCTGGGTGGGAACTCTGACCCCTGTATCCACTAGAACTTGAGCTAGAGCACATTTCTAGGTGCCATTCCTCATGTATACACTTTGAATAGTAGGAGTACCTGTCTTAAAAGCTTGTTGTGAAGATGAAATGGGTCAACACTTCTAGGGCTCTTATTATAATGGTACCTGGTACTTAATAAATGCTCAAAAAATGTTACCTATTCATACTCATTAGCTGTAGTAAGCTCCTACGGATAGCAGTCATATGCATTACACCTTTATATCTCCCAAAGCTGTTTACATATTGCCCTCCACAAGTGGATGATTAGGAAGTATTGTGAAGTCCCATGAGAACAGAAGACGGTTTGGATCATAGGATCAGGTCCAAGTATTTACCCGATGCCAAATCCCTTTGACTACAGGGAACCTTCTGCCTCTTTGAAGATTTTCAGTAACAGAAAATTCACCAGCAATGTTCCAATGAAGACGTAACAGCCATTTGTGCGTCGTATCTTGTTCCATCTCTGGGAAGCTCTAGCATTCATTCAGTCATTCACATATTCAACAGATATTTACTGTGTTCCAGATACTGTGCTTAGGACTGGGAAAAGAATAGTTAGTAAAATAGACATAATCATAGATATTGTGGACCTTACAATCAAGTAGCAGTGAACATTCACGGATGTGAATGTGGATGTTGTGTTAGGCCATTCTTGCATTGCTATAAAGAAATCCCTGAGGCTGGATAATTTAGATAGAAAAGTGGTTTAACTGGCTCACAGTACCCTCATCTGCTTCTGGCGAGCACCTCAGGAAGCTTACAATCATGGCAGAAGGCAAAGGGAGAGCAAGTGGCCCACACGGTCAGAGAGGGAGTGAGGAGGTGCCACACACTTTTAAACAACCAGGTCTCATGTGAACTCACTCATCACCAAGGGGACAGCACTAAGACATTCATGAGGGATCCGCACCTATGACCCAAACACCACCCACCAGGCCCCACCTCCACCACTGGGGATTACATCTCAACATGAGATTTGGAGGCTGATATGGTTTGGATCTGTGTCCCTACCAAATTTCATGTTGAATTGTAATCCCTAATGTTGGAGGTGGGGCCTGGTGGAAGGTGATTGGATCATGGGGGCAGATTTCTCATGAATGATTCAGCACCATCCCACTTGGTACTGTCCTCGCGATAGGTGGTGAGTGATTCTTGTGAGATCTGGTCATTTAAAAGTGTGTGGCACCTTCCTCTGCCCTGCTTGCTCCCGCTCCTGCCATGTAAGATGTGTCTGCTCCTCCTTCACCTTCTGATATGGCTGTAAGTTCCCTAAGGCCTCCCCAGAAGCTGTGCAGATCAGAACCATGCTTCCTGTATAGCTTGTGAAGCCAGAGCCAATTAAATCTCTTTTCTTTAAAAATTACCCAGTCTCAGGTATTTCTTTATAGCAATGTGAGAATAAAATAATACAGAGGCCCAAATATCTAAATATAGCTTGGAGACAAATATCTAAACAATATTTTGGATATTTCAATATATCAATACATATTATATCTATACCCATTCACCTGCATATTTATATCCACATGTTAGCATATATATATAAATATGCAGGTGAATGGGTATAGATGTAATATGTATTGATATATTACAGGTCAAGCACTATGTGACTTTTTCTAGATATACATTCTTATTTAATCATCCTCTAAACTCTGCATTGGGCTTTTTATCACACATAGATTTAACAATTCAATTACAAATATACAGAATAACTTAAGATTACCATCTGACAAGATTTCCACCAGAAGACATAAAAGAATAGAAGAGAATGAGCGGGAAATTTATCTTCAAATGCGCCCAAATGTTACTCATCTAGACTTCCCCCAAAACTCCCTTTAAAACCTTGCCCTTGACTGCTCCTGAAAATGTGCCTTAGCTCAAATGCCAGGAAAACATTTTTTTAAAAAATCAACTGTCTTTTGTATTTCTAAAAACCCAGGTGTAGAGGGGTGTGGTGGCTCATGCCTGTAACCTCAGCACTTTGGGAGGCTGAGGCAGGCGGATCACTTGAGTCCAGTAGTTGGAGACCAGCCTGGGCAATATGGAAAAACTCTGTCTCTATAAAAAATACAAAAATTAGCCTGGTGTGGCAGTGGGAGCCTGTAGTCCCAGCTCCTTGGGAGGCTGAGGTGGGAGGATCACTTGAGCCTGGGAGGTCAAGGCTGCAGTAAGCCAAGATCATGCCACTGCACTCCAGCCTGGATGACCCAGCGAGACTGGGGATTTTCAAGGATTAGGGATTAGTTTGATTATTGTTAGTTCTGCCATTTACTGTGACTTTAGAACAAGTCTCTAGAAAAGTACGTTTCCACTGTATCATTATCATCCCCATTTTATAGATAAGGAAACTAGGCTCAGAGATGGTAAGTAATTTGCCCAAGGTCAAACAGTGAAGAAGGTGGAGTCAGGATCTTTACCAACATCACATATCTGGAAGCTCAGCCAAAGAACTCACTACCTCTGCAGTCTTTTTCTTTATATTGAGCTAAAAATGGTACCTTTCAAATTCCATTCTTGGAATATAAAAAGCACAAAGCTACTCCATCTTCCACATGATGGCCCTTGAAAGACTTACAAAAAGCTGTCATGTCTCCCTCTCCACCTCATCCCTGAGCCTTTTCTACTCATCAATACGCTTAACACTCACACTTTCTTCAATCATTTCTCCTGTGATTTGATTTCAAGAGTCCTCAGCCTCTCAGACACTTTTTGGCAGAGCACAACCCAATGTTTTATTGTTCTTCTTGTGGCCTAGAAAGATACAGAATTCTCTATCAGAGTGAGAGAGTGAAGTCCATCATTTGTTGCTTATTTGTTTTTAGAGACTGAAGTACAAAAAATGTCTCACCTTCCTCTGAAATCCACTATCAAAAACTAGGAGCACAAGTGTGACAAGAAATGACAAATATCCTTCAGCCTCCATGTGAAAGACAAAAGGGAGTGGTGGAGACTACAGTGCACCAGAGGGCACAGGTGTTATGCAGAGGAGCATCCTCTCTTCAACTCCAGACGAGGTTCACAGGAAATCATGGGGACCCAGGACCACCTGGTCCTGTGATTTTTCATAAGAAACTGTAAATCCAGATTCCTGTGTGAACTTGCCGATTTTTACATGGGGGCAACAAATTAAGTAAGAATTTTTAAACTATGCAGACCCTCCCCGCACCCCCTACACATTTCTGGGTCAGATCTGGTCTGCAGACTGCCTGCCTGTGACCTCTGCTCTGAGTCACACACCCATTCATGCTAATGAAAATCAACCTGTAGCAGCCTTATCAAACAGTTGACTCACTGGATCCCAATACTGATAAAAACGCTAAGGCTTCTTGTGTGTGCACGCACACACACACACACGCACACACACAATCCTCTACTTTTTTTTTTTTTTTAACCTAAAAATACAGCAGTCTCCCAGTCTCCTCCCATCCATGGGTAATATATTCTAAGACCCCCAGTGGATGCCCGAAACCACAGATAGAACTGAATCAGATTGTCATCCATCAGAACAAGTTTCTGTTCGTGTCTTCCACCTAAATTTAATGTCTTTTCATATCTTAATGAAGAATTTATCACACACTGTGGCCTTAACTTTTGCAGTTTGAGATGTGACAGCAAAACTGTCATGAATGTTTTTTCCTTCATCACAATTTCATAGACAAAAGATTCGCTCTGACTGTAGATCTTAGTAACTCTAGCATATGATTTTTTTCTTTCCTTATTAAGTCAAGAACTCTCACCTTTTCACTTAAAAGAAGCACTTTATTGTTGGCCTAGCCAAATTGCCAGCATCACTACTCTTATACTTTGGGGTCATTGGTAAATAACGTAAGGGCGACTTGAACACAAACACTGTGATACCGTGACAGTCTATTTGATCACCCAGGCAGTTACTAAATGACTCAGAGGTGGGTGGTGTCTACAGCATGGATATGCCAGACAAAGTCATGAGTTACAACCCAGGTGGGATGGAGCAGGAAGACTCAAGATTTCTTCACGATACTCAGAACAGTGCACAATTTAAAACATGAATTGCTTCTTTCTGAAAATTCTCATTTAACATTTTTGGACTGTGGTTGACCACAGTTAAATGAAACCACAGAAAGTGAAACCACAGATGAGGAAGGACTACTATAGTTGTCAACTTGAAATTTTACATTTGTCTCTTTTAATCTTGCCAGATTAGGCCAAGGTTCCAGCTTTTCAAAATCATGTATGTCCTCTGATTCTGTCCCCCAAAAGTCATACAATCACAGGCCAAACAACTTCATTTGTTTGGATATTACCATAATTTACATCTTTATAAATTCACATTTTTCCCTTATCTAACTCATGGTTCCAAGGCACAAAGATCTTTGGGGGGCCCTGCAAGATTCTCCCTAAAAATCATTCAGTGTTTTCTGTACTCTAAAGTATGACTGTGTGACAACTCCGCAGACTGAGAGGATCTCTCCAAAGGGTGCTAATGAATGTGCCATGTATTTGAGGATGTCCCTGGGATGACGCCAAGGTCATAGCTCTGTGGACAACTCCATTCAACTTGGAGTTACAGTAAAATTTACTACAAACATTGACACTGAAGCCATAGTAAATGCATCACAGCCATTTAATTAAATCCCCTCAATTGACACAAGCCCCCAAATTTGCAACAGTCCTGGAATCCCCTAAAAAGTGTGAATACAGCCCTGAGCTTGCGATCTACGGGTTTCACTTTGTTCCTCTGAAGACCGGGCAATCATCTGTTAGAAGAACCCCCATCCTCCTGAGGCTATATAGGTGACAGGTGAGCAAAAAAGCATCATCTTCCAAAACAACATCTATGAGGATGAGCAGAGGATACTTTTAGTACATTCGTGTGGAGTGGAGAAAACCAAGTATATGGCAATAATGGGATCTGTGAACTTGGACCTGTCCCTCTACAGCAGAGCTCTTCAGGGCAAGAGAAGGAGGATTCCACTCCATGGGGCTTCATAGCAGGCTCTTAGGTCAGAACAAAAGGCTTAGGAATCTACAGACTGAATCATTTGTTTGAGCCCATTATGACATAAGCATACAGATACCATCTCCTATCAGCGTCTCCTTTCTAGAATGACATGGGAATTATAAAAATAGTGTAAAACTTGCACATTGTCAATAGCAACCAACAGCAGTTCATCATCCATATTTTTCATTGGTGCAGATAATCTCCTGTGACTTGGTTCAGCTCTTTCTAAACTCTGAATATTTAAGGCCATATATTTAATCAAACCTGCCTATGGAATACAAGGACCACCAGGAACCCCAGGCAGGGCTATGTGTTCAGGTTTTAAGCCAGTCCACCTTCCATCTCTCAGGACAATGAGCATTCCAAGTCCAGGAAAGAGTCTATGCCAAACTTGAGTTTCCTAGGAATTAATTTCTTTGTTAATTAGACCTCACGAATACATCAGTCTTTTTTTCTGAAACTGTCTCTGGCTTAAGACACAGCGTCCTGTAGGTCACAACAAGAAGAAATCAACCCCTCCCAGACCATTTCTACCACAGGGAAACCCCTAAAAGTTTTCCTGTCTACCACGAAGTTCTCAATACCGAGACCAAGTTTCATGTAACCTCTAAACAAGAGCTGATAGAATGTGAGGAAGGGCAGAACTCTGAGTTAGTGTATTTTTCTAAAATAGCTGAATAGATTGGACTTAGGGGCTCTCTTAACAATTTAAAGGAGGAAGGATCAATGATTCTAAAAATTCAAATCCTTTCTCCCTGAGGTCTCTGCTGCAAAAGCAATGGCAACCAATGTGCTAAGAAAAAATAGGCAGAAATACTAAATTTGGTGGTTCAAAAAGGCCCCTTCAGAGAGCATGAAAAAAATATTGTCTGGTTCCTAGCAGAATTTGGAATCAGAAACACAGCTAATTTGAGTGAAGAATCTAGCAGAAATGTCCCATTTCCTAAACTGTATCCCACTGGTTATATTCAAATTAAGTTAGGTGGCACATGGGTGAACTTATTTTTATTTTAATAGTTATTTATTTTAATGCATATTAAAAAATTTAATACACCAAGCTCATGGACTTTATTGTCTTATAATGAAGCTAAATTAGTTTTTAAGTTTGAAAAAGTAATGCATTTATTAGCACCACACTCTAACCCACTGAGCTAACTGGCCACCCCAAAGAAGCAAGGCATTTAAAGAAAATATATTGAGTAAATAATATTATTAGGCACAGTGAGTTTGCAAAAAATGAGAAAGTCTTATTTGGATTGCTAAAGTTAGGAAAATATTGTCTTATGAGGAAAGATAGAGGGAAGAATGGGGAGACAAGAAAGGGGAGGAGAATAAATTCTTTCTGCTGGAGATTAAGGGTCAGGGATTCCCCTTTCCAGGGAGAGGGAAGCAGCATCATCTGCTGCAGCTGATTCCAGGGAGTCTCTGTGGTCAGCTGTTTCCTCCTTCATGAGGTCATTCTGGCTTCCAGCCCTTCAGAGCATGGGATGCTCAGTCAGAACAAGACCTTGGAGACAAAAGAAGGGGCGACAAAATGCTCTGAGCACTTAGGACAGCTGTAGATAAATCCCCCCTTACCTTAATGACGTCTTCATCAGCAGACTTGCATTCCACAGACTCAGACACATCGACCACAGAACCATCCTCCTGGACCCCCACGACTTTGACAGGAACCGAAACAGGCTTTCCGGTGAGAATGGCGGTGTTCAAAACCTCAGTGTCCTAAACAGGAGAGGAGAAGGCTCAGATCAGGAAACGCGCACACTACAGGGGCGAGCAGGAGAGGGGTGTCCATCAAGCTCCCTACTGCCTTCATTCTCGTTCTGCAATTTAGACAGTTGTCTGAAGGGACAAAGCCACAAAGCTCACACAAAATGGAAGGTTCCAAACAATCGAACAGTGTTTCATCCCAGACTGAGATAATCAAACCTGATGGTTGGTTGGAATGTCTTCCCAGTCCCCAGGTGCAGGGTCATTCTCCCTCTCCCTGACCTCCACTCCCTCTCCCTTACTCCATCACCGCCACTCTCCGTCCCACAGACTCACACATAGCACATGAGTTCCTTTCAGTATTTTTCAAATCTTGGCTCAAGGATCATTTGGGAAGTGACTGCCTATATTCTGGGCTTATTAACGTAGTGAACATACACTTCATTGTGATTTTAAATTAGGAAAGACAACAGCAGAAACAACAGAAGAGCACGAGTCGAACATTACAAACCTCTGCACACCCAAGCTGACCACCACACCCCACCTCCCCGACACCTCCAGAATCTCCAGAGATCTCCCTCCAAACCCCGGTATTTTTAAAATGCTGACATGTGTGTTTCTCACTTCCTCTGTTGACTGATCCCCTCAGACTTCTATAGGTTCTAATATATGTTCATAATTTATCTCAGTCTGTCAAATATTTGCCATCCCCATTGCCAACTTCCCTACTCAAGCCATCTTCTCTCAACTGGACAACCACAATGCCCTCCCCAACTGGTTTCCCTGTGTCCATTCTCTTTACAACAAAGATTATCTTTTTGTTTCAATATAATGCAGATTATTTCTTTCCTAGATTATAACTCTTTGAAAGTGTCCTGCTATTCTTAAGATAAAATCCAAACTCACAGACATGGACTGATCTGACCTTCTCACCTTTTACTCTCTCTCTCCTGCTCCTGTCTTTCTGTCCCTCACCACAGTTGAGCCCATTTACATCCCATCAACAGCATCTACCACAGGGTACTTCCCCTGTGCCTGGGTTCTCTGATCTGGAAAATGGGGATAATAAAAACAGCTCCCGTATGGGAACCTTATGAAAATTTAATAAATCAATCAATGTACAAAGCTTAGAACAGAACTGGTACATAATGGGCAACAAGCACACAATAAATCCAGCTGTTACAGTAAGTTCTCTACAGTATTTGCTCCATGAGTGAATTAAAGAACCACTGAGTAGATTCACAAGGGGACTGTGGCAGAGATGCCACTTCACACTTGCCTGAAGAGAAAGAGAGCCAACCAGAGAAGATGGTAGACACCTGGGCAACACAGCCCAGCAATGAGAGTTCACCAAACATTCCACAATTGGCCTCACTAGAATGATCCAACCAGATAATTATTTCAGTGTCTCCCAGACTGTATCAATGAGATCCTTATTTCAGTATTGCTTTCACAGTTGGAGTCCCTAACCTTAGCTCAGGCACTAAGTGGATTCTAAGTCAGCCCCGCACTCTCTATTCCAAACTTGATTGTGAAGGCTTAATAGAGTAAGAGATGGAGTCAACCTTTAATAATAATAATAATAATTGCTAAAACTTAGCTATAATGTATGGAACAGGCACTGTTCTATGTGTTTTATATGTCATTACGTCCTCATTCAGTTTTCTCAACTCTCCCAAGGTAGTTACGGATATTATTCCCATTTTATAGATGATTTATTTTTCATTGATATTAAACCTGCAAATAATAGCTACTTGTTAACAGAAAACATCAACTTTGTAATGAATATTTAAAAACAATAACAACCCAATCTAAGAAATGTGAAAAATTAGGTTTGTTTTTTACATGCGTCCCCTCTTCTGGATGAAATTTTAAAGAGATAAATCCAAAAGAACAGAACTATACTCCATGTTCCTGAGCACTCCCCTCTGCCCAGGGAGCTTAATTCTGTGCACACTTACATGTATTTATATTAAAGCACATAGGACTGGAAGCACTGTGGAAGTTGAGATGAGAACTCACCTAGGTGGGGTAATGATATGGAAGTGGGAGTAATCTCATGAATACAAGCAACAGAGATTGTATCATAGTCCCAGAACAAACTAAGTTCAACTCAATCATGCAGCTGAAAAAAAAAATCAATACAGGTATTTTTTGTGTGTGGTGGGCAGGCATTGATTTTGTCTAATGAGCATCCCTCCTTCCTTCCTCTTTAGTGACAATGTTTCATTTTTTTTCTCTCTGTATCACCCGGCTCCTGCCATCAGTGAATGTGGCCTGGGTGGCGCTGACCCCAGAACACCCAGTCAGACTTCGCAGAAGAGCACATGACCAAAATACAGTCAATCTAGGTATTCTAGCCCTTGGCCCACAAAGACAGATTCAAGTGAAGCCCAAACAAAGAAAATCAGACAAGAGTAGGAGCTAGAAATATTCCTGGGAAAGATTTCTAGGTTCCTGAATCCAACTATACCTGAAGTCTGTTATCTTTGGAAATTTAGGTATACAAAATTAACTGTTTTACTAAAGTTAGTTTGAGTTGGGTTGTCAGTTGCAACTAAAATTCTTAACACATGAGGACAGGTAACAGGCTAGACACTAGGGAAAGAGAAAAGGTTAAACATCAATCTCTACCTTGTAGAAGCTCACAGCCTTCAAAGAAGACATTACAATATATTTCCCAAACTGAGTTTCAAGAAAGGTGACTTTAATTTTTATAATAAATCATAACTGATGCAAACTTATGATTCTATTACAGATAACTTTGCAACCATGTTTCCTCCTTCAGCTTTTTCATGGGTAGCTGAGATTTTTGTACCTTTTTTATCCTGTTTCCATCAACAGTCTCTCAAAAATCCCAAAGGCAATTCCTACCTACCTAGCACAATGAGAAAGCAATTTAGCATGGTAAATATTACATTGAAATTGTCCCCTGATCCCAGAGATGCTAAAAATTCCTAACCTATCAAAAAACCAAGTATTTTGTTCTCCTCCTATTTGTGTGAGTTCTAGGTTTCATGCTTTGAAGCATATTTATAGTACTTTATGACTATGTGTTTCCATTAATGTTGCATGTTAGGGTGATGTCAGTGAAAATGGCAGAGTCAAAACATCAGAAAATTCCCTTCTCCATAAAAGCAATGAGGAAACTATCAAACAGTGTCAAGACCAACATTTTTATAACTCTGGAAATAAACCAAAGGTTTATAGGCAACCAGGAGATCATTTATTCAATAAAAAATGGCTGATTCTTGGTAAAAACGGAACTCTGTGACATTTTAACCTGACCTGCTTAAATTTCACACTTTCTAGTGCTGTAGTATCTTTGAAAAATAACAGCCTACATGGACAGTAAAAACCAGCAGTCTAGAAGCCACTGGAGGGGGCAGGTCAGGGCTGGAGATCTTTCAAAACCTCATTCCCAAATAATTGTCATTTATTGACTTGTCTAATGGTTCCCTGAAAAAAACACTTGCAAGGCTGTCGGTATTTGGCTTCACTCTCAGTTCACCCAGTGTGGGAAGCTCTTTCCCTAGAGATACTTGCCAGGCAACTGTTTGACTTTTAGCTGCCTGAGGCAGTGGATAACAGCTTAATCAAAAAGCTTCAAAGGAAAAGATGAAGAATGAGACGTCCATAGGGTCTTTGAAAGGCTATGGCATATTCCTGGGAATCTATAAGATCATAATCATACTTAGGGCTGTGTGCATGCCTAGAGCTGTGCTCATACATAGGAAAGATCAGAGAATAGACCTAAAGTTCTCACCTCTGGTTGATTTTGAGGCTCTGTGAAAGAAGGAAGTGAAAGCTAAGGCAGGTGTGAGGTATTTAAAGAAAACTCTGCCTAATCATTGGCTGACCACCAAGCTAACCAAGCAGAGACTTTATAGACTTTACAGAATTAGTTTGTAAAAGTCACTAAGCAATCAACAGCTACTACAACAAACAACAACAAAAACAAACTTAAGGAGGGAAGGAGAATCTGATTCCAAGAGTTGCCACATTATATTATTTTAAATGTCCAGCTTTGAACAAAAACTTATGAGACATGCAAAAAAGCAAGAAAATATGGCCCATACACAGGACAAAAAGCAATCAAAGCAAATTTTCCCTGAGAAAGCTAAGGTATTGGACCGACTAGACAAAGATAACAATTATTTTTAATTAAATGTTTTGCATATATTCAAAGAAATAAAGAAAATCACATCTATAGTACTAAAAGAAAGTATGAGAGGCCAGGTGCGGTGGCTCACACCTGTAATCCCAGCACTTTTGGAGGCTGACACAGGCAGATCATGAGGTCAGGAGTTTGAGACCAGCCTGGCCAACATGGTGTAACCCCATCTTTACTAAAAATATAAAAACTTAGCCAGATGTGGCTGTAATCCACACCTGTAATCCCACACTGTAATCCCAGCTACTTTGAAGGCTGAGGTAGGAGAATTGCTTGAACCCAGGAGGCATAGATTGCAGTGAGCAGGGATGGTGCTATTGCACTCCAGCCTGGGCCACAGAGCGAGACTCTATCTCAAAGAAAAAAAAAAGCAAGTTATGAGAAAGCTGTCTCAACAAAGAGAGAATATCAATAGATATAAATTATATTCTTAAATAATCAATTAGAAATTCTAAAGTTGAAAAGTACAATAACTGAAATGGAAAATTCACTCATTGGGCTCAACAGCAGATTTGAGCAGACAGAAAAAAGAATCAGTGAACATAAAGATAGGCTAATTAAAATTAAAATGTGAGGAGTATAAAGAAAATAGAATGAACAAAAATAGTATAAATACAGCATCAGAGATTTCTGTGATGCCATCAAGCATACCAGCATAAGCACAATTGTAGTCCCAGAAGAAAAGGAGACAGAGAAAAAGGAAAAAAAAAAATTTGAGTAATTAATGGCAAAAGTGTCCCAGATTTTATTTAAAACATTAATCTGTACATCCAGGAGTTCAGCAAACTCAAAATAGAATAACCTCAGAGAGATCCACACCTAGACACATCATAATCAAACTGTCAAATACCAAAATACCATATAATATTGAAAACAGCAAGACAAAAATACCTCATTATATACAAGCAATCTTCAATAAGACTAAGGCCTGTTGTATTATCAGAAACTGGAGGCAAAAAGGCAAAAGGCTGACACATTCAATGTGGTGAAAGAAAAAAGACTGTCAACCAACAATTTTATATCCAGAAAACCTGTCTTTCAAAATAAAATGAAGAAATTGTCATAAACCAAGAGAAACAGAAAGTGAGAGAGTTATTCACTAACAGACTCATCTTACAAGAAACACCAAAAGAAGACCTCTAGGCTCAAATGAAGGGACACCAGACAGTAGCTCAATTACACATGAAGGCATAGACAGCACCAGTAAATGTAACTACATTGATAAATATAAAAGACAGTACAAACATATTTTTGTTTGTGACATTACATTTCTTCTATCTTATTTAAAGGGGACTGCATAAAGGAATAATTATAGATGTTTGTTCATGGACACACATCTTGCAGAAAGATGCAATTTGTATGAAAAAAGCAGAGACAAAGATGAATGTTGTATAAAATGAGTCAATCAACAAGAAAATATAACAATTATAAAACAGATGCACCTAACAACAAAGCCCCAAAATACATGAGGCCAAAACTGACGCAGTTGAAGGAAGAAATTAAAAATTCAACAATATGAGTTGGAGACTTCAATGTTCCACTTTCAGTAATTAACAGAACAACTAGTAATAATATCAACAAGGAAAAGGAAGACTTTAACAATGCTATAAAGAAACAAGACCTAACAGACATCTATAGAACACAGTAGCCAGCAACAGCAGAATACACATTGTTACTGCGTTTACATGGAGCATTCTCTAGGACATACCACAGGTCAGGCCATTAAACAAGTCTCAACAAATGTCAAAGGACTGAAATTATACAAAGTAGATTATCTGATATCAATAGAATGAAATTAGAAAAGAATGGGGTGGAAATCAAGAATATCTGTAAACATTCGGAAATTAAACAATCCTCTTTTAAACAACCAATGTTTCAAAAAAGAAATCACAGGGGAAATCAGAAAATACTATGAGATGAGTGAAAATGAAAACACAACATTCCAAAACTTATGAGATGCATTAAAAGTAGTATTTAGAGGGAAATGTATAGCAGTAAATGCCTATATGGGAAAATTTAAATATCTCAAATTAATAACCTAGCCTTCTACCTTAGAGAACTAGAGAAAAAAAGAGCAAACTAAACCTAGAACAAGTGCAAGGAAGACAATAATAATAGAGTAGAAAAAATGATAAGTATAGTTTAATAATAATATAAATATTATATCACATTATATTAAATATTGGTATTTACTATTAAATAATGTTATGTTAAATAATATTCAATATTATATTTCATATTTATATATTAGTACAAAATAATAAATGACATAGAATACAGAAAATCGATGCAATCAAACCAAAAGTAAGTTATTTGGAAAAATTTTAAAGCTGACAAAACTTTTACCAGACTGATGAGTGGAGCAGTGGGGAGGAGATTCAGATTTCTAAAATAAGGAATTAAAAAGGGGCTCAGTCTTACAGGAAAAAAAAATTATAGAGGAATACTAGAGCATATGCCAAAAACTAGATGACCTAGATGAAAAGAGCAAATTCATAAAAAGACAAAAACTACCAAAACTGGCTCAAGAAGAAATTGGAATTTCAATATCTATAACTGATAAAGAGATTGAACTAATGATTAAAAAATAAACTTTCCACAAAGAAAAGCTCAGGACCAGATGGCTTCATTAATAAAGTCTAACAAAAGCTTAAAGAAAGAGTAATATTAATTTTTAGAAATTCTTCACAAAATTAGAAGATGAAACAGTTCCCAGCTAATTCTATGAGGCCAGTATTACCCTAATTAAAAAAAAAAAAAAGACATCACAGGAAATGAAAACTACAGGCCAATATCCCTAATGATTATAGATGCCAACCCCACCACCCTGCCACACACACATGCAAAATACTAGCAAACAAACGGAAGCAACATTTTTTTAAAAGGACTAAACACCATAACAAATGGGAATTATCCCAGGGATGCAGGATTGGTTCAACATATGAAAATTAATCAATGTAATATACCTTAATTATAGGACAAAGGACCAAAATGCATGTCTGGATCATCTCAAGACATGTGAAAAAAAGCATTTGACAAAATCCAACACCTTTTAATGATAAAATTACTCGATAAATTAGGAATTGATGGGAACTTCCTCAACATAATAAAGGCCATCTATGGAAAACATACAGCTAATATCACGGTGGTAAAAGACTGTAAGCTTTCTTAAGATCATGAACAAGACAAAGATGACTCTCACCACTTCTATCCAGTGTTGTACTGGAGGTTCTAGCCAAGGTAATTGGGGCAGGGGAGGTGGATTAATTAAAATGAATCCAAAGAATCCAAATTGGAAATGAAGAAGTAAAACTATCTCTATTTGCAGATGACATGATCCCATACCTAAAAAATTCCAGAAATCCACAAGCAAACCATTAAAGCTAATAAAGGAGTTCAGCAAATTTCAGGATACAAGATGAAAATCTAAAACTCAATTTTATTTGTAATGAACAATACATAAATGAAATTAAGAAACCAATTATCTTTATAATAGCATCGAAATTAATACATTACTTGGAAATAAGTTTAATGAAAGTAGTTGGTTAAACTTAAATATCTCACAAAGTATTGTTGAAAATTTTTTTAAAATACCTAAATAAATAAATAAAATGTATCCTATGTTCATAGATTGGAAAACTTAATATTGTTAAGATGTCAACACTCCCCAAAGAAATATACAGATTCAATGTAATTGCTATCAAAATTCCAGCTGCCTTTTTTCCAGAAATACACAAGCTAGCATTAAAATTCATATGGAGATGAAAAAGGCAGAATAGCCATAGCAATCTTGATAAATAACAGTTGGAAGGCTCACACTTCCTGATTAGAATTGACTTTCCAGAAATAAATTCTCACATTTTCAGCAGATTGATTTTCAACAAGGATGTCAAGATAATTCAATGGTAGAATAGTTTTTTCAACAAATGATGCTGGGATAACTGGATAACCACATAAAAAGAACAAAGTTGGATCCATACCTCACACCACATTCAAAATTTAATTCAAAATATATCAAAGACATAAATTTAAGGGCTCAAACTATTAAACTCTTTAAAGAAAACTTAGGTATAAATCTTCATGACTTCAGACTCAGCAAATACTGCTTAGATATGACACCTAAAGCACAATCAACAAAGAAAAATAGACAAATCGTACTTTATCAAAATTAAAAAGTATGCTTTATCGAAGCGTAATTTGTGCTTCAAGGGATAACACCAAGAAAGTAAAAGGACAATCCACAAATGGGAGAAAATACTTGCAAATAATATATCTGATAAGGGTCTAATGTTTGGAATATATACAGAACTATTATACCACACAAAATAGACAAATACCCAAAGTAAAAATGAGGGGACAGGATTTGAATAGATATTTTCCAAAAGAAGATATATTAATACAAGTGGCCAATAAACACATGAAAAGATGCTCAACTTCATTAAGGAAATGTAAACCAAAAAGAGATACCATTTCACAGTGACTAGGACAGCTTTAAATAAAAAGACACAAAATAACAAGTGTTGACTGGCAAGAATGTGTGGAAATTGGAACTCTCATACATTGTCTGTGGGGTGTAAAATCGTGTGACTGCTGTGGAAAAGTTTGGTGCTTCCTCAAAAGGTTAAACAGAGAATTACCATATGACCTAGCAATTCTACTCCTGGATATATATATGTGTGTGTGTCTGTGTGTGTGTGTGTGTGTGTGTGTAAACTTTCCATATGTGTGTGTGTGTATATATGTATACATATGTGTGTATATATGTATATGTGTGTATATATGTATACATATGTGTGTATATATGTATACATATGTGTGTATATATGTATATATGTGTGTATATATATGTATATATGTGTATGTATACATATGTATGTATATGTGTCTATATATATGTGTGTGTATATATGTATATATATATAAAAATGACTGCTAATAGGTTTGGGATTTCATTGGAGGAGTGATGGAAATATTCTAGAATTAGTGTTGATGGTTGCCAACCCTGGCGGATCAACTGAAAGCCACTGCATAGTGAAAACAAACAAACAAAAGATTGCATGTTATTCTGAATAGTGAGGTAATGCCATATGTCCTGGCATTTCATGTGTTGGGAACATCAGTACAGATATCAGTAGAAAGGCTCATACCACTCCTCAATGCCAGTGATGATCCAGTGTTTTGTGAAACAGGGACAACAACTTTGCCAATGAGAAACAATTTGGCAGAATATAAATAAACTCCAATAAGTAGATATAATACAGGGCATCTTCAACACCCTTTTTGACCCGCTGAAGTTTTACCAGGGTGAGCAACAGCCTCATACTCTATGGCCATGAGAAGGATTCTTACATCAGGGAGCGAGCCGCCCTAAATATTGACAGTCTCTCCTTTCCTCTTCTTGTTTCTCAAATGGTCATGATTCCTTACATGACAATAGTTCTGTTAGCTTCTAATCTGTAGAGTCAGTTGAATCTTAGGGATATCTTAGATCTAGAAAGAACTGAAGAACACATTGCCTTAAAGTACCTTGTTTTACGAAGAAAAGATAGCAGCCACTCCTTCCACGTTGGGAATCTGAAACCCCATTGGACGAGGTGAACTACCCACAGAAAATACCAAGGCAAAAGAGAACATCACAATCTGGTACCACATTTGAGAGAAAAGAATAATAATAGCTCTCATATAAGAGAGCATCTGCTATGTACTAGGGATTGTGACAAGGGCTTCATATTAATTAACGAGATTGCTTCTATTATTACTTTCACTTTACAGAGAAGAATGTAGGAAATAAGGAATCTCTGATTGATTAAAAAAAAAAAAAAACTGACTGCTCAGTAACTCCACCTATGGGTATCTTTACTGACAGAGATGCCCAAACAAGGTCATCAGTTCATGAAGGATATTCATCAAAGCATTGTTTCTAATAGGAAAAGGTAAAAACTATCTAAGTATCCATTAGTTGGGAAATGGCCCAATAAACTTGGTACAGGTCGGCAGTATAAAATATTATGTAACAGATAACATGATGAATTGGACCCTATATTGGTTAAAAATAAGCTGGAGTACTTCCGTTTTCTTAGCTATAAAAAATTTTTTTTCCAAAGAATTCATAAAGATGGCATTAAATAAATAAAATTTCCTCACAAGCGCTCTTTTTGAGCACACAGTTTGATTGTATTTTACTGCCCATTTGAATTTGCCAATGAAACACGGGTGGAATTATGTGCTCATTTGAATCAGAAGTTCTAAGAACACAAGACCTCACACTCTCCCTTTCTATGCCATGGTGATGGTGGCTGCTCCATCATCCTGGCTCCCAAAGTGACCCAGAGCAAAATTCTCCAACTGATCTGTGTCAGACAGGCAGTGTGAGCACAAATAAACCTCTGTTGCTTTAAGCTATTAAAATTTAGGAGTCACAAGTAACTTTCGGCACATTATTTTGACTATGTACTCTCAGGCTAAAGATAAAAATAACTGTAAACACAGATTGAATTCTAGTTAGGTTTGTTTTCCACAGCAGTATGGGTTAGCAATTCTAAAACTGCTTTAGTATTCTAGGATTGAGCAAACAATATGTGTTGGGTAATGACAGCCAGGATTCTCACTGCTAGAAAATTGAGTTTAAAAATGGAAAGGAGAAGGAGTTAGAGTGAACTCTGCAATCATGAACTGGGATGGGAAGTACTAGCACAAAATCACAGGAGCAGGGACATACATGTGCCTACCTATGTATAATGTGGGTGTGTATATACGTACACATGTATATAGTTTTTTCCTAGTTCTGTTCACTGAGAGGGCTTAGATATAATAACACCCCTTTAGCGATCAGCACACCTAGTACCCAGAATGGAGCTCTAAAAACCAATCTCCAATAAAAGAAAACAGAGCTCCTTAGAGAAATGGCTGATTTAAGTGCCAAGACAAAGAAAGTACAAGAACATGAGCCTAAAATATCCTGTGGAGGCAGAAAGTAACAAAGTGCTCAATAAAAAATGTCAAAAGGACACAAGAGGCAGAGTGGAGAGGCACCCACTTGCAGTTTGGGACAATTTTAGCATCACAGTAAATAATCACAGTAGTCAATTATAATCTGTAGAATAAAATAAGCTTCTGAGTCCATACTGTTACAAACAAACAGTGAAGAAAGGAAGATTGATCCTTAGAGCAGAATTCCAGCTAATAAATATCAAAAGGAATGATGACACTAGAATACCACCACCTGGCAATCACTATTTATTACTATAATTGTATCACACAAGAATCATTAATGGGCTCTACTACTGATTGAAAGGATGATAAGAAACAGGACATTTTCATAGTGCCGAAGTATCTCTGTGAAAGAAACATTAATTTCAAAGGGAAAACAGTAACTTTACGGTGTCTAAACCTAGCATATACCACCTGTCTTGGTCCATTTTGGGCTGCTATAACAGAATGCCACAGACTGGGTAATTTATAAAGAACAAAATTTTTTTTTCACAGTGATAGAGGCTGGGAAGTCTAAGATCAAGGCACAAGCATCTGGTGAGGGCTGCCCTCTGCTTCCAAGATGGCGCCTTGAACAGCGTAGCCTCTGGAGAGGATTGCAGAAGGCAGAGGGCAAAAAGGAGCAAACTTCTTGGTCAATCCCTTTTATAGCAGCATTAATTCATGCATGAGGGCAGAGCTCTAATGACATAAACACCTCCCAAAAGGCTTCAACTCCCAGTGATGTTGCATTGAGGATGAAGCTTCCAACACATGCATTTTGGGAGACACACTCAGACCATAACACCCCCTTTTCCATGTGATCAAAGACAACATCACTAGCAATGGGATAAATATGCATTGTATGTCCTGAAAAGGAGACAGCATCACTTCTGGACTGTTTTCAACAAAAATCATGTAAACTGAATCTAATAATAAGGAAATATCAGACAAACCCCAATATGGCACATTTTGTCCATTTCAAACATGTCACAGCCTAAAAGACAAAGACTAGGAAACCGTTCCAGATTAAAGGACACACCAAATGCAATGTGCGATCCTGAATTGAATCCTCAAACAGAAAAAAGTATTTTTCTTTTGCTATAAAGGATATTAGTACAATAACAGATAAAATTTGAATATGGTCTGGGAACAAGATAACACTTTGCATTGACATTCATTTCCTGATACTGACATTTCACTCTACTTATGTAAGAGTTTTGAGGAAATTTACACAAACATATTTACAGAAAAAGGATCATCGTGTGTGTAACTTACTCTCAAGCAGTTCGTTAAAATAACAACAATGTGTCTTTGTGTTGAAAGAGAGAATATGCACATTTGGGGGATTTTGGTGAAGGTATTTGGGAAACACATTTGTTCAGACTCAAAGATACAACCAAGAGAACAGACAACGGAGATGAATCAATAAATAAATGCATAAAGATGCGGGATGTGGTAAGTGCCTAACAAACATAATTAGTGACAACTAATTTTTCTTAAACACTTAGATAAGTTCCAGGCAGTGTGCCAAGTTATTTACATGCATTATCTGTTAATAATAATGCATATTTATAACAATAAACTACAATAGGTATCAATATCTGATAACCAACAAAGTGCCCAACAACAGTGCCTGGTATATTGTAAGTAACTGATAAACACTAACTGGTCTTATCAACGTCTTATTTAATCCTCAAGCATCCCTACTGAAGCATTACTATTTTTATCCTCATTTTACAAATGAGGTAACTGAAGCTGAAAGGTTCCATGATTTGGCCAGAATCACCCTGCTGCTAAGCTGCAGAGCCAGGATGGGAGCAAAAACATTTGACACCAGAGCCCCCGATCCTGGCTGCTGCGCTGGGTCTCCTCCCAGCTCCTCACTTGGAAAATAAACCTAACAATCCCATTTCTTTTCCCAACTCAAAAGAAAGCTTTCAGCCTAAAAGATAGCTTTATACAGATTTTTTAATTTAAGACTTTTAAAAATATGTTTTATAGATACAAAACTTAGTTTTTAGTAGAAACAGCTAAGTAGCCACAAAGGCCCAAGTCACGACCACGTGTGACTTCCAGTGTGTTCCACTCCAGCTGCTCTTCCAGCCTGTGAGGTTCTGACTCACAACCCCAAGGCCTGGCCACCTACACTCTTTGATCCCGGGCACAGAAATGGCAGCCTCTGAGTAGGAATCTAATTCTGACCACATTGGGCCCTCAGACACCTTGACTTCTGATTTTTAAAACTGCAAGGCAGATGTAAATTTCACTCAGAGATAAGCAAGGATGTTGGCTCCAATTTAAATATTGATTTTTCAATCCCACTGTTGTGTATTATATAACGCTGAAATCAGCCAGCTCCCCAAACTTGATGGCTATTTTTAGACTCAGATCATTTATTATCCACAAGGCAGTAAGTGATTTCAAAATTCAGCTCTTTCTGAGTCTCTGAATAACACAAAGAAAATTATTTCAAATAGGATAGCACTCAGAGAGAGAGAGCAATAAAATGTGGCTCTGTTAAGGACTAGGTGGTAACAACGATGGAAGAAGCAAAGGCTGGTGGGGATGAGCTTTATCCAGTGCCCAGGTAAGTTCATTAACCAGTAACTAAGAGCAGTGAGGTGGTAAGTGCTGCTTAACTGACACGAGTAGGGGTCGCTCACAGGGAACATGGTCATCCAGTAGGCCTTACAAGCAAGTTTACCTCACAGGGAAGGAGAACAACAGTTCCTCCACTGCTGAAACAACAGACTGCAAATACGTAAGGCCCTACAGCTCTCAGTACATATGGAGGTTCTACAAGAAGTGGAAACTCAACCAGTTAAAGTCACCAGACTGCAAACTTCATGGGGACAAGGACCAGGTTTCTTTTTTCCCATTGCCTCACATACCGCCTAGGGTGGAGTAGGATCTCAAACGTGGCTAAATGCAGGTAAAACCGTTCAATAGTGACATAAGGAGCATCTTCTGGAAACCTTCCTTCCCTTCTCCCCCAACACTATTATAATAGTGACAAGGCTCCATGTCGCCGCTTTATGCAAAATGGCCTCCCCCTTCAAGCCACCATGGATTGGTCCAGATATGAGTAATGAACCATGCTGAACCAATGAGCCCTTTCTGTAAAGAATGTGGAATGAAAATGAAGAGATTCCAGCCTCTGACGCCTCTCCAGAAAGTAAGGAATATAAACTAAGAAGCAGTTGTTGGCCATTTTCTGCCAGGAGAGTGGCAAGCAGAGAGATGGGTGGGTTGGTCAAGCTTCCTAAGGAGCTCCCGTGCTGGTTCCAGTTCATTCCTTGTGCCCCGCTCCTTCCCTGCCCTTGGATTCCAGGATGTGTCCTCACCATTAATTCTCCTTTATGCTTTCATCAGCCCTAGTTGGTTTCTGTTACCACCAGAAGAGTCTTAACCAAGAGCTCTAAAAATATCCATGCCCCCTGCATCCTAAGTCCCATAGGGAAGGTAAGTGGGACACTGATAAAAGTAGCCCATGGTAACAAGAACATCCTCAGCTGCACAAATGTTTCACCTCATCAGCTGCAGTTGGACACCAGATCTCGAGCCCATCCCTCAAGGAACCTGCAGCTAAGTGCTAAGAGGGCGTCCAAGGCCACTGTGACGGGCACTGAACTCAGAGTCAAAAGACCTGGATGCTGCCACCAACTTCCTAGGTGACCCTGGGGCAGCAATAATCTTTTCTGTAAGGTGGGATGATAATATCCAGCATACAGCTTCCTGGGGATAGGAAGATGCTTTGGGGAAGCAATGGTGATACCGCTGAGTGACTGGGGGAAATGCCAGCTTGGGAACTCCCGGTAGAGCTGGGGCGTAACACAAATGCCCACAAAGGCCAAGCAGGCAACGGACATGAGCAGAGCAGCCCAGATAGACACTGAGACAGAAAGAGCAATGCCCAGAGCAGCTACTGTCATTACCCCACTTTACAGAAGAGGAAACCAAGGCTCTTGAGGTCACCCACCAAGTTAGCTGCTGAGTTGGGACTCGCCCAACTCCAAAACACATGCTCTTGATCACTGCCCCAGAGAACTGGGTGGGAATCACACTGCAAAAGGATACAATTGCTGTGGTCATCGAGGTCAGAGATAAAGTGTGATGGTTTTTACTCTGTTGGTACCAGAGTAGAATTATACCATGTCATAGTAAATTTTGCATTTAGCAAGAGACCCACATAAAGGGCAAATAATCAAAGTAAATGTGGTCACTCAAATCATGACGAGCTACACACCCGCTTCTTTAGGATATGCAGCAAATGGAAGCCATTGTGACCTACAAAGTGAGTGGTAAAAGCTCTGAAATTAGTATTGGATATTTAAACAAGAACCATCAAAAGAGCCAGAGGGGGAAAAAAAGTACGAGACACTTGAGGAAATTCTATCCATGGCTCAGTCTCTGTATCTGATAGTATATAAGAAGGAGGCAGAGTGAGGCTGTGATGATCTGTTGGCACTCGGCACCCCAGTCTCCATCTGATGAGGCTGATAAGGGCTGACCTTGAGAGCAGGGGTCTATCAGGCATTGCATGGGGGGAAAACCTCTGGTGCTGGGCCAAAGGGCAGGGGCTGAAGACTCATGGACAGACTCCTCCTCTCAGTGAGAAGAAGAAAAGGAAGAAGTGCTGGAGGGGATGGATACCCCATTTACCCTGATGTGATTATTATGCATTGGGTGCCTATATCAAAACATCTCATGTACCCCATAAATATATATGCCTACTCTGTGCTCACAAAAATTAAAAGTAAAAAAAGGAAAGGGAAGAGGGAGAATGAGACAGAGAGCTAGATACACAGACAAACGCAGAGAGTCCACAGCTTATATGCAACACAGAAAAACAGATTGAGACAGAAGACAAAACACACATGTTTAAACAAAGCTAGACAGAGAGAATGAGATGAATTAGAAAGATGGGGTGCTGGAGCTTAGAGACACAGAAAGCCAGAGTCATGGAGACAATGAGAGGGTCAGGGAGAGAGACAGACGCATGCAAGGTTAGACCCTGGGCTGGCTCCGAGAAGTCCTTCCTCCCTCTGCCTCTACCAACCCAGGTGGGCCCTGTTCATTCACACATCCCAGCTCCAGCTCTGAGTAATAATTATGTGTGTGTTCTCTAATTCCTTGCACCACCTATTATACTAGCACTCCTTCAATTAGAACTGTAACCTGTTAAAAACATTTCTTTGTTGCCTGGGGAAAAAAAATGTCTTCTCATCCAGCTTGAGCTACATTAAAATTTCACACAGCTTCTGGCTGTCACAGGACCGGCAAGCAAATGGCACCTGTTCAGTTAAAACCTAAACCTGAGTGGATGGCATTACAGAGAGAAATGGTCGAGGAAGCACTTAGCACTATCAAAACCCAAGCCCGAACTCATAACTTTGTTTAAATATGAATAAGCCTTCCTGTATCATTCCTGTGAGCTGACTGGTGCCTTGGTGACTACAGTGAGCAGGAAGAGCCTTGGCTGGGGGCTCCACTGGTCCCCAGTCCTTGGATTAGGCCCCATGGACCGATGGAGGAAGCAGGGAGGGAAAGAGATGCGTGGGGCAGGGGTCAGAGCAAGAAGGAGATGAGGAAGGAGAAAGGAAGGGAGACAGGGAAAGGGAGAGAGGGGAGAGAGCATAGGGTCCTAAAGAGAGAGAAAGAGACAGAGATATATAGATAGAGACATTAGAGAGCTCTATAGACAGAGAATGACAGCGAGAGAGACAGATAGAGAAAGACAGGTGGGGTGAGACAAATTGAGAAGAGGGCAGAGGGCCATGGACAAATGGAGGGAGACAAACAATGAGAACTAGCAAGTCAGCCAAGTGAAAGCAGGCTGTGGCTGTCACCAAAAAGACAGCCGGGTGCAGCAGCTCATGCCTGTAATCCCAGCACTTTGGGAGGCCAAGGTGGGCAGATCACCTAAGGTTAGTCATTCAAGACCAGCCTGGCCTACATGGTGAAACCCCATCTCTACTAAAAATACAAAAATTAGCCGGTGTGGTGGCAGGCACCTGTAATCCCAGCTATTCCGGAGGCTGAGGCAGGAGAATTACTTGAGCCCAGAAGGTGGAGGTTGCAGTGAGCTGAGATCGCATCCAGGAAGAGAAGAACAAAAGAGGAGAAGAATAGCAGAATGGTGCAGCAGAGAAAAGAGAAGGAGCATCTGTGTGCCGAGAGGAGTTCAGCTGGGGGCAGTCGGAGAGGACATAAGACACTGGACAGCCAAACTCCATGGGAAGATCATCTTCCCACTCCATCCCCTTTCCAGCTCCCCATCCATCCTGCTGAGAGCCACTTCCACCACTCAATAAAACCCCCACATTCACCCTTCAAGTCTGTGTGTGACCTGATTCTTCCTGGATGCTGGACAAGCACCTGGGTACCCAGGGGACACTGAGCTGGTTAACACTTCAGCTGTCACAGATGGCAAGGCTAAAAGAGCACACTAGCACACGCACACTTGGGCTTCAGGAGTCACAGGTCCCACCCCTGGATGCTGCTGTGGGGCCGGAGACCAGAGGTACTTGCCCCAGATCCTGCACCTGCCCATCTGTGTGTACCCCCTCCCATAGGGGGTTTGAGCATGCATGGCAGCTCAACAGACAAGCCACGATTCTGTCTCGCATCCTACGAGGGGGGTCAGGGAACTCTCCTGTTTCAGCTGGACTTGGGGTGCAGGCAAAGCCTCAGGCGCAAATCCTGCTCTGTCACTTCAGAAAGTCATTTAAGATCCCTCTCACTCACTTTCTTTATCTGTCAAGGGTGATCACAACTGTACCCATGCCTCAAGAAGTCAGGAGTATTAATTAAGGCAATGCACTTAAAACACTTGGAACAATGCCTGGCCCTGAAGAATGTGCTCAAAAAAGGTTAGTTATTGGTTGTATTCCTCGTCCACCCACCTCAGTTTTTCATGGAAAACCCCTACTCATCCTTCACACCTCCCACACAACATTGTTTCACAGTCAGAATCAACTGCTTCCTCAAATATGCCCCATAACACTCTGTAAACGCCCCCTCTTAGCATATGCTAGCAGAGTTTGCGTGGCTGTCTCTCAGATATGTTTGTGTTTGTGCTTTTGAATGCCTGGGTTCTAGCACAAGTTTGGGAATATGAAGAACATTTGAACAAATTAGTAAAGACCAACATATTATAGAACCCACTGAACCTACACAGCAAAGTGGCAAGTGCTGGTGAATTAGGAGGAGGAAAAAACAAGAGGTCAAATCCTTGAAAAGAAAAGATCCAAAGAGTTCCTTAAGCCCTTCAATCCTGGGCCTATCCTATTCCCCTTAAATACAATACTCACCACAGAAGAGCTTGTCTAATTAAGAAGCCTTCACGAACAATCTCTCTTATGGACAGAAGAGAAGGCTGCACATCCTTCTGAGAAAACCGAACAGAAAACAACCCTTTTTCCACTCAGTGCATCTTAGAATTTCTATCTCAAGAAAACGCTGAAAGGAGGAAGCAAGAAGCAGAACTCTATGAAAATTACATCCTATTCTCTGTTTTTTCACATTGAACGCACCAAGAGCAAATGTGTTATGTCAGTATTGAAGCCATTCTTCCAATCTGTGTGACAAATTATTCAGCATCTTTTCCTTAATATACATAAGCATTGATTAATATATAAAATAAGCAGTTTGCTATTTTATTATCATTCAAAGTAACTGCTGTGTTGCCCTCACTCTCATGAATAGTGTTTCAGGACTCAAATTAATGAAACTGCTGGCTGCAAATCTATTTTTGTCTTCACAGCTGTATTATATCAAATCTAGCCGTACCCTTTCTTTGCCTAAGTCTTCAAACACATGAGTGGGCTTGTATTAGTTTCCCAGGGATGCCTTAACAAATTACTGCAAACTTGGTGGCTTAAAACAACGGAAATTTATTCTCTCACAGTTTTGCAGGCCAGAAGTCTGAAATCACGGTGTCAGCAGGGCCACACTTCCTCCGACGGCTCCAGGGAGGAAAGCTCTCTTGCCTCCTTCAGTTTCTGGTGGCTCCAGGAGATCCTTGGCTTCTGGTAGCATAACTTTCATCTCGAGGTGCCTGCATCTTCACATGGCCTTCTTCTCTATATTTCTCCTTTGTCTGTGTGTCTTAAGCCCCCTCTCCTTTTTTCTGATGAGAACATCAATTATTGGATTTAGGCACCACCATAAATGCAGGATGACCTCTTCTCAGGATTCTTATTCACTTTTCAAAGGGTCTATGGGAACACCTCACTTACTGCACCACACAGGTACTGTGTTCTTTTTTCTTTTTTTTTTGAGATGGAGTCTCGCTCTGATGCCAGGCTGGAGTGCAGTGGTGTGATCTCAGCTCACTGCAACCTCTGCCTCCCGGATTCAAGCAATTCTCCTGCCTCAGCCTCCCGAGCAGCTGGGATTACAGGCGCATGCCACCACACCCAGCTAATTTTTGTATTTTTAGTAGAGACAAGGTTTCACCGTGTTGGCCAGGATGGTCTCGACCTCTTGACCTCGTGATCCGTCCACCTCGGCCTCCCAAAGTGCTGGGATTACAGGCATGAGCCACCGCGCCCGGCCAGATACTGTGTTCTTTACAAATTGAAGGTTTGTGGCAACTCTTCATCGAGCAAGTCTATCAGCACCATTTTTCCAGCAGCATGTGCTCACTTAGAGTCCCTCTGTCACATTTTGGTAATTCCCAAAATTATTTCAAACTTTTATTATTATTATTATCATTATATGTGTTATGGTGATCTGTGATCACTGATCTTTGATGTTCCTATTGTAATTATTTTGAGGGTGCCACAAACGATGCCTATGTGAGATGCAAACTTAACAAACAGTGTGTGTGTTCTGACTGCTACACTGACCAGCCATTCCCCTGTCTCTCTCCCTCTCCTTCGACCTCCCTATTCCCTGAGACAAGACATGCAATACTGAAATTAAGTCTGTTAGTAACCCTAATATATTAGTCTGGTATCATGCTGCTGATAAAGACATACCCAAGACTGGGTAATTTATAAAGAAACTCACAGTTTCATGTGGCTGGAGAGACCTCACAACCATGGCATAAGGTGAAAGGCATGTCTTACATGGTAGCAGGAAAAGAGGGAAAATGAGAACTAAGCAAAAGGGGTTTCCCCTTATAAAACCATCAGCTCTCATGAGACTTATTCACTACCACGAGAATAGTACGGGGTAGTGATTCAATTATCTCCCACCAGATCCCTCCCACAACGTGGGAATTATGGGAGCTACAATTCAAGATGAGATTTGGGGGGGGGCACAGCTAAACCATATCACCTACAATGGCCTGTAAGTGTTTAAGTGAAAGGAAGAGTCCCACATCTCTCACTTTAAATGAAAAGCTAGAAATGATTAAGCTTCATGAGGAATGCATGTCAAAAGCAGAGAGGCCAAAAGAGAGGCCTTTGGCACGAAACAGCCAAGTTGTGAACGCCAAGGAAAAGTTTCTGAAGGGAATCAGAAGTGCTAACTCCAGTGTACACGCAAATGGTAAGAAAACAAAACAGCCTTAATCCCCATATTCTCTTATGTGGAGAAAATGTTAGTGGCCTGGATAGAAATTTGAACCAGCCACAACATTCCCTTCAGCCAAAGCCTAATTCCAAGGTCCTATCTCTCTTCAATTCTATGACGGCTTAGAGAGGTGAGGAAGCTGCAGAAGAAAAGCTGGAGGCTATCAGAGGTTGGTTCATAAGGCTTAAGTCAATAAACTGTCTTCATAACATAAAAGTACAAGGTGAAGCAGTGAGTGGTGATGGAGAAGCTGTAGCAAGTTATTCAGAAGATCTAGCTAAGATCTTTGATGAAGATGGCTATACTTAAACAACAGATCTTCCACGTAGATGAAACACTTCCATCTTCTTATATTGGAAGAAGATACTATCTAGGATCACTAGAGAGGAGAAGCCAATGCCTAGCTTCGAAGCTTCACAGGATAGGCTGACTCTCTTGTTTAATGCTGCTGGTGACTTTAAGTTGAAGCCAGTGCTCATTTACCATTCCCCAAATCCTAGAGCCCTTAAAAATGATGCTAAATCTACTTTACCTGTACTCTAGAAATGAAAAAACAAAGCCTGGATGATAGCCCCTCTGTTTATAGCATGGTTTACTGAATATTTCAAGCACACAGTTGAGACCTACTGCTCAGAAAAAAAGAAGATTCCTCTAAAACTATTACTGCTTATTGATAAGGCACAGTCACTTAAGAGCTCAGATGGAGATATAAGGAGATTGTTTTCATGCCTGATAACACAACATCCATTCAGCATCCCATTGATCAAGGAGTAATTTTGGCTCTCAGGTCTTATTATTTAAGAAATGCATTTCTTTTTTTAATTTTTTTTATTAACTTTAAGTTCTGGGATACATGCGCAGAACACGCAGGTTTGTTACAAAGGTATACACATGCCATGGTGGTTTGCTGTAGCCATCAACCCATTATCTACATTACGTATTTCTCCTAATGCTATCCCTCCCCTAGCCCCCCACCCCCTGACAGGCCCTGGTGTGTGATGTTCCCCTCCCTATGTCCATGTGTTCTCATTTTTCAGCTCCCACTTATGAGTGAGAACATGCAGTGTTTGGTTTTCTGTTCTTGTGTTAGTTTGCTGAGAATGACAGTTTCTAGCCTCATCCATGTTCCTGCAAAGCACATGAACTCATCCTTTTTTATGGCTGCATAGTATTCCATGGTGTATATGTGCCACATTTTCTTTATCCAGTTTATCATTGATGGACATTTGAGTTGGTTCCAAGTCTTTGCTATTGTGAATAGTGCCTCAATAAACATATGTGTGCATGTGTCTTTATAGTAGAATGATTTATAATCCTTTGGGTATATACCCGATAGTGGGATCACTGGGTCAAATGATATTTCTAGTTCTAGATCCTTGAGGAATTGCCACACTGTCTTCCACAATGGTTGAACTAATTTACACTCCCACCAAAAGTACAAAAGCGTTCCTATTTCTCCACATCCTCTCCAGCATCTGTTGCTTCCTGACTTTTTAATGATCACTATTCTAACTGGTGTGAGGTGCTATCTCATTGTAGTTTTGATTTGCATTTCTCTAGTGACCAGTGATGAAGAGCTTTCTTTCATATGTTTGTTGGCCGCATAAATGTCTTCTTTTGAGAACAGGACAGAATGACTTATTATTTCAGGAAGATATACGCTGACTATGCCCAGACACCTAAGGTCAGATAAACACTGGCCCCAGATCTGTTCTCTCTTGGGTCCAGGTCACCCCTGACCTTGCTAGGACCACTTCAGTCTGGAGTTGAGCCCACCCGCAGCTCCCAAGGTGCTTTTGGTGACCCAGGCCAGCAGCCAGTCAGCACCTGGCATTCCTTGGGCCCCAGTGATTGGCTCACGTTCCAGCACATGACTGCAGCTGGACCAATCAGATGGGGCTTTCTGTAGCTGGGAAAACACAGCCTCCCTGACCCCAAGCCCTCGGTGGATAGCAGGTCCCACGCTGGCAGCAGCCTCTGGCTTGGTAGTGACTTCCTTGCATTAAGAAGCAGGAGCCCAGAGAGGCTGGCAGCGCTGGATTCGAACTTAGGGCCATGGGTTCCCAGTCTTTTCCACTGGCTTCTCTCTCACACGTGGAGCTGCCCACAGGTTCCTGTCTCATCTAATTTCCAGGTGGACTTGGGAACAAGGATGGGCTGAATTCAGCCACCGCCTCATTTAACGTGGAGCTGTCATTCAGGACGTATGTCTCAATCAGAGACGAAGCCAGCCTTCCTGCGCATGGCAGAGCCAGAGCCCCAGTCTCCATAATTGACTCCAGCAATTTCCTCTCCTAACTACACCTGTCACTCTCCTCCCTACCCTGAAAGTAATCAGGACTCAGCTTCCATAGCCACCATGCCGCTCACACCACCTTCATGTCAGGAGGGTCACAGCATCCCCAGGAGGTCAGCAGGGAAGGTCCCACCATCCCCATCACACAGAGGAGGAAGCTGAGGCCAGGAGGGCGTCTGGCTGGCTCAAGGTTACAAAATCTTCCCAGGGCAAGAACCCACATCTTCTCTATTCTTAGTAAATATTTCTCCTGGGGTATTTTTCTTATTACTTATCTCAGTAAGGGTTGTTTTCAGACCCTGTACCTGCAGTATGGCTTTCTGATAAAGGGAAGAACTTGGGTCTTTTTCTGTGGGGGAGGGGAAGACGAGGTCTCACTCTGTCACCCAGGCTGGAGTGCAATGGCACAAACATGACTCACTGCAGCCTCGACTTCCTGGGTTCAAGCAGTCCTCTCACTTCAGCCTCCTGAGTGGTAGGACTACAGGTATGAGCCACCACACCCTGCTAATTTTTAAATTTTTTGTAGAGAGGGGGTCTCACCATGTTGTCCAGGCTGGTCTTGAGCTCCCGGCCTCAAGCCATCCTCCTTCTTGGGCCAGTCTTTCTTGACCTGGAATCCTGGGCCTTCCACTAACTGAGTGGACTTGCATAAGGAACTGATTTTCTCAAAGACTCAACTTTATCATCTAAAAACAGGATTAATTTTATTTATATTCTTAGTACATTCTCCAAAAACCTGATACTCTAAACTACATCACCCTGTTTTTTCTTCCAATCATATACCATCATCTCAAATTAACCTACTAATATATTTGTTGTCTTAGCTCCTTCTGTAGGGGAGGTTGGTGAGACAGGAACCTTGTTTATCAAGTTCGTTTGCCCTTTGCCTTAGAACATGGCTAGAAACAGTAATTGCTGGAGAAAAAATTGGTGGATGAGTGGGTGGATCAATTGATAGCTTAATTAATACATCAATTGATTAGACTCATCTTCTTGATCTATAATGCCTTGGAACTAACAACATTTGTTTCTAATGCTGATGTTCTCTGATACAAGAAAGTGCTGGCTCTCCTAAGTACTGTTTCTGTAAGTACTTCAGTCAATTTTTGAAGCCCTTTGTCAAATCAATGAATAAAGTCTGCATTGTGAAGTGATATAAAGGTTTCCTAGTTATTTGGTATATGTATCTTGCATTTTCACTTCCACAAAAGTCTAAATTTAAGGAATTCACCTATACCATGAATTCAGATTAGCCATAGATCATAGAGAATTCTCCAGACATTGAACGAAGATGCTCCTACCCATGTTTCTCCCCAAATCATTGAATTGTTGATGTCAACGTGAATTCTGCCTTGGGTCAAACTTTTACAACTTTACAGAGTTCACCTAAGAAACCTGTAAGTTCTTCAAAGTAGAACTGTCTATCCCTTCTCTAGGTGGGACAAGAGAACACACTGGCCACTGAGTTACAGATGGCAGGGCCGAGCAAACAGACATCAAAGACAATCCCCCAAGTCACCTAGCAGATTCACTCATCCAGTGACAACCTCTGATGCCAACTTCAGAGCACTGGGAAAGGCACCAAGAGGACACATTCAGCCTGTCCTCCAGTGCCTTTCCTCTTGAAAGGAAAGGAAGGACGGATGATTGGATCCTGATACCAGGTAAAATCAATTGTCTGAAAGCCAGCCTGCTCGTGAACAGTCCTGGTTATCTCACAAACCAGAGTCCACAGAATACGTCTGCCCTGTAAGCTACTCACAGGAGGGCCTTTTGTCAGTGACCCTTCCCCTTTCCAGTAATCCTTCTCTAACTGTAACCATCTCCGGCCCTTCTTAAGCCAGGTGCCCCTCAGCATCTACTCAAACATCATCCTGAAAGAAAAGACTGTCTCCTTTGACCAACAATCTACATTAGCCACTCAGACAGACGGTCACTGTCTAACCCATCACCCTGTTTTCTCCCCTTGACACCACTAATCAGTCTCTGAGATTATCTTATTTACTTACCTATTTTTTTTTATCTCTGCAATGTCCTTAGTTGCTGGCACATAATAGGAGCTCAGTAAATACCCACTGAATAAATGAATGAATTTAAGCTATCCTGAAGCAAGGTGTCCAGTCCTTCCTTAAATGCATCCTACTAAACAAAAGCACAGTTGGACTGGCATTTTACTTAATATGGATAGTAGATAGATTAGTGATGATAGATAGATAAATAAAATAGACTAGATCATTGACCCAGATGATATGTAATAGATGCTATACATCCAACATTCATTCCTCTTTCCACGCTATCAGAACCCATTTGTTCAGATTGCAGGAAGCCCCTGATCTCAGGGGAGGCAGATCCCTACAGCAACCCCAAGAGGTGAATCACGATTGGTGTAAATTGGTCACAGAGACCCCAGTCTCCTAGGTAAAGGATACATCCAGGGGCCGGCATGTAGTTCAACTCTGGGTAATATGCACAAGGGAGGCTACTTAGAAAGTCTTCTAAGGTAAAGGGTTGGAAATATACAAAAACAACTATATATACACATATGTATATGAACATGTGTGTATGTATTAGCATGCATATAAAGATAAATATGTCTAAATATGGGAGTAAGTGTGTATACGGTAACAAAGTGCTGTGTGCCAGGCACCGTTCTAAGAACCTGCCACATACAAGGCACGTAAGTCAAATATTGTTGAAGAGAGGGTCCTTTTTCCTTCGTCTTTCTTCCAGTCAAGAACACAGATGCCCTGGCTAACACGGTGAAACTCCATCTCTACTAAAAATACAAAAAATTAGCCGGGCGTGGTGGTGGGCACCTGTAGTCCCAGCTACTCGGGAGGCTGAGGCAGGAGAATGGCGTGAACCTGGGAGGCGGAGGTTGCAGTGAGCCGAGATCGCGACACTGCACTCCAGCCTGGGCAACAGAGTGAGACTCCGTCTCAGAAAAAAAAAAAAAGAACACAGATGTAATGTAACGTCTGTAGTGACAATGGCTAACTTTTATCATGAGGCTACATATATGAGGGAAAGGCCAAGAAAACCTCAGAGAAGCTGGCCCTGATGCTATACAGCTGCTGAAACAACCTCCAGATATCTTGTCACATGGGAATATAAACTCCAGTTAGTTTGAGCTCCTATTCATATGGAACTGGTTTTCTCAAAGACTCAACTTTATCATCTAAAATGGGATAATTCTTATATTCTTAGCACACTCTTCCAGTGGAAGACACTCTTCCACATCCCGTTTTTTTCTTCCAATCACATACCACCGTCTGAAATTAGTCTAACTGATATATTTGTTCTCTTAGCTCTTCCTATAAACTATGTTTAGTTTGTTTGCTCTGTACCTTAGAACAAGGGCAGAAGCAGTGGGTTCTAATCATAGTCTTTGACGTGCAGCCAAAAGCATTTATAAGTGATATATACTAGTTACAGGCTTTGTGAAGTTCAGGTCAGGATAACAAAAGAACTTGGGACCAATTGGACATTAGCATTCTGTGAAATGCAACAAAAGATAAAGAACATGAAAAATCAGTTAACTGAGGAGACGAATGGCAAAAAGAAGGTACAGGAAAACACTGTAAGACATGAGCAACAACTGATACCAATTCTGACAGCTCAAATAAAATTTCTGAATTGGCAGCCTTTTATTCCAAGTTAAAATAGGATTTCTTTAATGAACTAGAATATGTGTTAGACCTCTTCTCCAAAGACACAGATGTGCATTTGACAGCAGACACCCAAGACAGCAGGTTGCTGTTATTTTTGTAGATCTCTCTGATTTTCAAAGTTGCATGACAGCTTATCTTATCCTTGGGTCCCCCATCCATTTTAACGTCACCCCAAAATACACATACGTATTCTCAAAAGCATTCCTTATTTTAAATATATAAACACCAAAGGAGAAACTGTCTTACTTTCTGTTTCTTATGCAAACTCGACATCTCAGTTGCAGTAAGGGTCTGTGAAATGACTTTTTTTTAAATATATTTTTTTATTATACTTTAAGTTCTAGGGTACATGTGCACAACGTGCAGGTTTGTTACACATGTATGCATGTGCCATGTTGGTGTGCTGCACCCATTAACTTGTCATTTACATTAGGTATATCTCCTAATGCTATCCCTCCTCGCTCCCCCCACCCCACAACAGGCCCTTTATCTCAGCTGGTATTATTCCTACACTTAACCTCTCCAAAACACTGTACTGGGCACTTGCTTTTGTTTTTCTTTCCTTTCTTTAAACCTGAAAGGAAACAGTTTCAATATTGTGCACTCTTTTTTTTTTTTCCAGCCTGATTCTCAAGAATCTTACTATGGCTGAAACCCTGGGACACATTTTAACATCCTCCTGCCTTCAACCAAAATATTACATCACTTGTTTTTATATTAACTTCAATGAAGTTTAATTTGCAACCAGTAAAATATACCTATTTAAAGTTTACATCCACAGGCAGCCCTCATTTTGCAAGATTCCAATATGCATGAATTTCAGTTACAAGATGGTTGAGTAACATCAACCCCTTAACAAAACAGTTCAATTTTCAGTTTCCAAGTTTCCTTAACTATAAGCACATAAAGTACAAACCTCATTGCTAGCCCTTCAGCCCACAAATCACTACATAAATAACAGATGCACATCATGATGAGCGACCAGTCACATCAATCATTTCGCATTCTCTTGGTGACTGGTTGTCATGCGTCCATTATTCAATTCACACGCAGACAGCAAAGTATATAATTGTGTTGCCTCCTTGTCCCCCAGTGATAAAACCACCTGACACACACTGAAAAATTGATAATCAAAAGATGAAACTCGCCAACAAAGATGAAAGTGCAGCAAAGAAATACCAAGTAAAATTAAATGGCGAAAGTAACATTAAAATTAACTGATAATGTAGTCGTAGAAGAAACAGCTGACTGAGGAAATGTTGACACTCCCGCCGTTCAGAGCACTATAGACATGCAGCCAAGAGAATGTGAGGACAGTGAACTCAGCAACATAAATGAGAAAAGTGGTTGTAACTGAGAGGAAGAAAAGTTCCAGAGGATGTGACACCAGCCAAGAAACCTCACATTAAAGGGATTCTTGGAGATATTTCACAGCGTTCAAAGTGCAAAGGACAAAATGTTGGAGGCTGATTGAACATTATAAAAGAGCATGATGATCTGCCAATGCAGAGAAAAGCCCACTCCATATCATAAGCCACACAATTAGAAGAACTCAAGCAGTATTGGACTACTGTTGATAAATCTTCTTTTTTTTTTTGAGATGGGAGTCTCACTTTGTCACCCAGACTGGAGTGCAGTGGCATGATCTCAGCTCACTGTAAGCTCCGCCTCTCAGGTTCACACCATTCTCCTGCCTCAGCCTCCCAAGTAGCTGGGACTACAGGTGCCCATCACCATGCCTGGCTAATTTTTTTGTATTTTTAGTAGAGACAGGGTTTCGCCATGTTAGCCAGGATGGTCTCAATCTCCTGACCTGGTGATCCACCCGCCTCAGCCTCCCAAAGTGCTGGGATTACAGGCGTGAGCCACCGCGACTGGCCTACTGTTGATAAATCTTATACAAAGAAAGAAAACATTTTAATTCTCAATGTTGCTAATCTTTTAAATTATAATATGCTAAATAAATATTACAATTTTACTATTTTTTTCATTTCCCTGTACATTTATAATCAACAGGAAGAGAGTTTGTAATGTTCTGACAAGACTTTTTAAAGGTCACAGAACAGTCACAGTTTTTTAAATTCATTATTAATATTGAACAGTTTGAGCTCGCACAGTCATTTTCATGGCCCCACACTACCATGCAAAGCCAGGGACACCTGTACTTACAACAAAGCAACTGTATTAAATTACATTTGGATACTGTTGCCTGTCCAAGGCTTTGGCAAAGGACTTGTTATTCTCTATTACAAAGGGAGATTAGCAAATTAGGAAGCTGTTAAAAACACACTAGAATCTGTTCTTGACCTAATCAGAAATGCTGAAAGAGAATTAAAATATTCTCCCTATGTGATTCATTTCATTTAACACAAAGCTCATGCACTATGTAAACTCATCATAGCTTCTGGGATGAGTCTCCACTACACTCAGTCTTCACGACTTTCCTCCTTCAGACCCCACCCAGCGTGAACTATCCAACTTCCAGGGCCATGATCCTCATCAAACTTCAGAGCCTCCCCTGAGCCCCAGCGGACCTGCTCATAACCCCACTCTGTGCTCTCCTAACACCCCAGACAGGCCTGGTAGCGCACTTGCCACAACTGCAATCACATCGTCAAGTATGTTCTTGGTTGCTTCACATCAGCCTTCCCTGTCAGATCACAAGGACGGGGTGCTTTGTTCCTTTTCCTCTCCATTGCATCCTGCAGCCCAGTCCTGGGACTGGCGTCTACCAGGTGCTCATTTAACATTCATTAAATGCTGTTGAATGAATGACTGTTCTGGGCCACTGCAGGAAATAGTACATTCCCTAAAGGGTATTCCGTACAGAGAAGATATTAGTCCCTAAAGAACTCAGGCAAATTAGAAAATGGTCCCTCTTCCATCCCTCACAAAATTGTCATAATATACCAATTTGGGTACAAGGCACTTTGTTGCCATGTGCTGTACAACTGTCCCGGTAAAATCCTAAATCTACAATGTCTAGAATGTGAATAAAATTGCCTTAAACATGCCATGAGCAGTGTGCAACCTGCACAACCTTACTCAGCAGTCCTAAGTGTGTTTAGACATGCTTAGGCTGGGAGGCCACTCAATGAGAACAGAAGCTGATCCTGCTGCAGCCAGGCCTGATGGCCCTGTGCCGCTCTCCTGACTCCCTGTGCAGGGGACATGCCTGTCATTTCCCATGCATTCCGGAGTGGCTTCATCTACTGACACATTACAGATTCTAAAACCACAAAAATAGATTCAAATAAAATATAAGGCAATGAAGCTACAGATGTAGAAAGTTATCCACATCATGGGGTCAAACCATCATGCAAAAAGCTGATACAACAAATCTTATAGAGAAATCAAACAGTGACATTCTGGAAAAGCTAGCTGAGAAAACGGAAGTAGCCCCTTCTGGTCGAGGAAGGCATGGGGAGGGGCCCGGGATTGTGAAGAGGTAGCTTTTGCAAGGTGACTTCTGGGTTTCTTTCAATGGGATTCCATCACACAGTGACTCTCTGGGGACTGGGGACTCTGCTTTGTCTAGATGACAGCTCCAAATCATGGTGCCCCCATTACACAGTTAGACAATGGAGCAAGGCTAAGGCAGCTCTCCTTCTCTTGTGTTGCCACCAGGACCATGAAAACAATGTGCCAGGTTAGATCCTTGATCCTAGAAGAAGAATGACAGACCCATGGCACAGAAATTCCCCAGCTGAGCCACCCCAGATGAACCCTCCTGGCTCAACTGCCCCCAAATGACCAGCCCTTGCATAAGAGAGAATAAAAGACTGTTGTTCCAAGCCACTGAACTTGAGGGTATTTTATTATACAAAAGTAGCAAACCAATACAACGATAAAATGAAAACAGCAAAAGGTTAAAAGGTTAAAATGAGCATCATCTTGTTAAAAAAAGAAAAAGATAGATGTGGAGAAAAGAAACCAGATATAGATGTGTCAAAACTCATCTCTAGGCAATAGATTATTTTTATTTTATTCTTCTTTATGAATGTCTATGTTTCACAGATTTTCTAGACTAAGAAAAAAACTTTGAAAAATGAAATTATTAGCCTCAATTTCCACATCATTGGTACAAAAGAAACAGAACAAAAGGGTTTTATTGTATGCTAGAGCTAGAAAGTGGAATTTAATGGAAAAGAAATAGGATCTGGGGTCAAAATCCCAGGGCTTGGTTTCTGTCACACTCACTGCTGATCTGTCTACAAGTACTTCTCCAAGCCACCAACCAGTAAAGTTACGGCTCCTAACAGGATTGTTGTAAGAATTAAGTATGAAAAATATATACAGAAAAGCTATTTAATGATGAATTAAACCAGAGTAACTCAACATCTGGCAACGAGGCCCAAGAATACACGTTAAACCAGCTCCTGGGCCAGGCACGGTGGCTCACGCCTGTAATCCCAACACTTTGGGAGGCTGAGGCAGGTGGATCACCTGAGGTCAGGAGTTTAAGACCAGCCTGGCCAACATGGTGAAATTCTGTCTCTACTAAAAATACAAAAATTAGCTGGGTGTGCTGGCACATAACTGGAATCCCAGCTAATTGGGAGGCTGAGGGAGGAGAATCACTTGAACCCAGGAAGTGGAGGTTGCAGTGAGCCAAGGTCGCATCATTGCACTCCAGCCTGGCAACAAGAGTGAAACTCCGTCTCAAAAAAATAAATAAATAAACTAGCTTCCCTAGTGATTCTGAAGCCCACTAGGCAAGAAGAACCACCAGCCTAAATTACCAAGAGTTTTTAAAAGAAATGCTGCGCTGTTACTCTTAGATATACGTAATACCCTAATCAGCTTAAAAAAGAAGATTCTTTCATTCACCAAAAAGTAGTCTGAAGGTGTCCTGGGGAAACTTGTTTAAACAGAAAGAAAAATATGAATTGGTAATGGGAAAATTAATATCCCTTTAGGGCTATGTAAATACATATGTTAGTACCTAACTATCTATGGTAATGTATTAGTCAGAGTCCAGCCAGGAGACAGAAACTGCACCAGTAACTGCACAGAAATGCAGTAATTTGATCAGGAAATTTTCAAAATAAGAATTACTAACTAATAAAAGATAGATAACTATAAATGAGTTTTAAAAAAAAGAATATAGAAATAGCCCATGGAAGGAGCAGATACCACCCCTAAGGGCTGAGGGAGAACACCCAAGGAACAAACAGAAGGGGTGCCTGCCCCCCAGCCTGAGGTTCAGCCCTCATGAGCAGGTGTGGCTGCAGCCCACTGGATGGTGAGGAAGTGTGCTGGGTGTCTTGAGCCAGAGCTGGTCCCCAGCTGGTAAGCAGAGTCAAACTCACTGGATGGCCCCTGCAGGCTCTGGGAGCTGTGCCGCAGGAACAGAACAAAGAAGATACCACATCAGGATGAAAAGCCCTTTCCCTGATGTGCCCCACACTGTCCCTCCAGTGTCCTCTGCTGGAAAGGCCCAGTATTGCACCAGCTGCCAAAGGAGAAATGTTTACAGGGTCCAGCTCCAAGACCACGAAGCAGGGAGAGAAGGATGACGTAGAAGATGACCAGCATCAAATTGACAACTGGCGCGTGCTCGTTCTAGAAGGTTCAAGAGCATCTGTGTGCAGAGTCCCATCATACTTCACAGCACGATGTTTGGTGTTTTTTTCTCTCTACTGGGTGTTCAAAATCTATGATCAGTGAACAACTAACATACTTGAAAGGCTTGGTAAAGGGTTGCAATTCTTAATTTCTGCAGAATGTAAATTTTCAGGGGAGGAAATGAAAACAGAAGTTAAGTAATGTGTTCAACATCACACAACAAAGTAGGGATAAAACAAAAAATAAAATTTGTCTCCCAGGCCAGTGCTCTTAAGAGCTTCCATCACATGTGTTTCCATGAGTTTTTTAAATCAAGAGAGCAGTGACTGAGCAAGCCTGAAAGATTATAAAATGCTTTGTGCTGTGTTCCCACTAAGCAGAGAGACCTGAAATTCATTTTCAAGGAGGGAACTGTGTGCATGTTTTCTACCTTCTTTCTTCAATAGAGCAGGAACAAGCACCATTACCTCCTACCTATGAGGCCATGAATTAGCAACTTCTCAAAGATCCCCTTAGCTCACACAGCAGGATCTGAAAGGGAGGCTGTTTTCTAGAGACCGCGGAGTGTGAGTGGGTTCAACAGAGCCGAGGAGGTGGACTCACTGAAAGTCATTAGCCTTCTTCATTAATAATGGAGATTAACCTGATAAATGCTTAGCAGCTGTTTCAACACACTGCTTGTTATCACAAGCATAATTTATCTCCACAATGATAAACAATACATCACAACAGCTGACAAAGTCTGTCCTATGAAGTGACATTTTCAGATGTAGCTTATATAAAATCATTTATTCTTAGAAACTTCCTTGGGACCAATCATGTCCCATTGCTAAAGGCAACTTTAGAGAGAATCTCTGATGACAGTAAATATGGCTAAGTATCAAAACTTTATTTCTAATTCATGATGCAACCCAGAACTCCCAAGTTATTTTCTCACAGGGTAACACAGGAAACTGGCTCAGGGGCTCCCCATCAAAAAGGTCCTAAGTACTTCCACTTTTTAATAACCCTGTGCCTTCTTCCTAGCACAAGCCACCATCGTGTCTTGTCTGGACCTTTGCAATAACCTCCAATCTTGTAACCCTCAGCCCATTTCCCACACAGCAGCCAGATTTCCAGATAATTTCTCAAACATAAACCATGTCAACTCCTCTGTTCAAACCCTCCCATGACTTCCCACATTCATAGAAAAACATTCCCTCTCTTCTATGGCCCTGCAAGGCTACCAACATCTCTGTCCTCATCTTTACCATGTCCCCTAGACTCATGACATCCAGACCACCAGCCTTTCGCCTGTTCCTGGAACATTCTGAGTCTTCCCTGTCTCTCAGCCTTCACACACTTTTCATACCAGGGACTGTCTTCTCATCCTTCAATCCTTAGCTTAAAGGTCACTTTCTCATAGGGTATGTTTTTCAAACTGTGAGTCACAATCTATTAATGGGTCAGGAAATCAACTTAGTAGACTCAATCATTTTTTAATAAAAAAAAGTAGAGTTGTGGTCATCATTATAGTCATTAGTATCAATTTTTGGCCACCAAATATTCCGAGATATCTGCCCGCATCTGCAACATGATAGGAGGTATTTCCTGACCCTCCAATGGCTTGGGAAGGGAGGCCTATGACTGTTAACACCAATGAGTTGTGAAAAGAAGTGACATGTGGGACTGTCAGCCCAGAGCGCTCAATTGCCAAGCAAGACCCTCCAGAACTCTTTTTCCAGGTATGACCCATTCACTCCACATAGGCAGCTGGGATTGCTGGAGCCTTTGGTGGGGGCAGACCTCTCTGCCTTCCCTTCTCTGTGGCCCCAGGAGACACAGTGGGCTCAGAGGAGGGGCTGAAAGTATATAGACAGTAACTCTCATTCTTGAAGGGCTCTCAATACCAGGAATCGTCCAGATAATACCAGATAAAAAGGAATCTCAAAAGCAGCAGGAAAGCATAGCTCAGTTTCCTTTAAATATTGCATCTTGGCTATGTGCTAACTCGGGGCTGCACATGGGGCAGCAGGCAGACAGATCACAGAGTTGGCTGTTTCTTGGCATTCCTGGACATCAGGGTCCGGAAACACTGCTGGGCACCTGGAGCCAGGGACCACTAGCCTGGGGATGAGAATTCCTGAGCTGAATCCATCCTGCCTCGTACTGAGTAACCCTGGGGAAGGCCCTTTGGGGCTTCAGTTCCTCAGGAGCTACATGTTGAGGTTTTGTTAGAAGCTTTCTGAAGTCATGAACCTCTTCTCTCTGGGGACTTCTGTTCATGGCAGCATGAAGTGCCTAGATTATTCCTCCCACTAACAGTAATTATAAAACTGAGCATAATTGTTTTTAAAAATAATAAGTTTTTGGACCCACTGGGAAACAACCAACAGCAGGCAGGACCTTGACAAGAGTTAACTCACAAGAGACTGAAACTGCATCAGAGAAGACCAGCTGGTGTATCCTGCAACCTGCCAGGGCACAGAAGGCATACAAGCTTGAAGTGGCAGAGACCAGAAATCAGGACTTGAGAGAAACTGGGAATATGGGGGACATGTCGGGACTCTGAAAGCCTGGGGACCCCACAGAAGGGGTAATTCCCTGAATTTGAGTCTAAACTCTGCCAATGCCTTGTTTTCCCACTAAACTACTCAGGATCAAGGGAAACCTGCAAAGAGCCAGGCTTAAAAAGCAGCAAAACCAGGGAGGCAAATTTTGCAGTTTAAGTCTAGACAATTTAACTACCTACCAGAACAACAACAACAGACAAAAATCTTCAGAAGAACAAAACAGATTCCAAAATATCTACAATATATTATCGACAAAGCTGTTTTCAAAACAATCCATTAAAATAATGAGCAAAAGATTTGAACAGACATATTTAAAAAGACGACACACAAATAGCCCAAAAGCACATGAAAAGACACTTAACATCCTCAGTCATCAGAGAAATACAAATTAAAATCACAAGATAACGCTATGCAGCCACAAAAAAAATGGCTAAAATTAAAAACAATGACAATATCATGTGCTGACAAAGATGTACAGCACCTGGAACTCTCATAGATTGCTGTGGAAATGGGAAATGGTGCAGCCACTCTGGGAAAGTTGGGCAGTTTCTTACAAAATTAAGCATATGTTTACCATAGTACCTGATATGGTTTGGCTGTGTCCTCACCCAAATCTCATCTAGAATTGTAGTTCCCATAATTCCCACGTGTCATGGGAGGGACCAGGTAGAGGTCATTGAATCATGAGGGTAGTTTCCCCTGTCCTGTTCTCATGATAGTGAATTAGTTCTCACGAGATCTGATGGTTTCCTAAGGGGCTTCCCCCTTTATTGGGCACTCATCCTCTCCCCTGCTGCCCTGTGAGGAGGTGCCTTCCATCATGATTGTAAGTTTCCTGAGGCCTCCCCAGCCATGCAGAACTGTGGTCAATTAAGCCTCTTTCCTTTATAAATTACCCAGTCTTGGGTATTTCTTCATAGCAGTGTGAGAACAGATTAATACAGTACCCATCAATTCCACTCCTAGGTATATACCCAAGAGAAATAAAAACTTACATTCTCAGAATCTCTATACAAATCTTAATATGGCTTTCGTAATAAAAACTGGAAGCAACCCAAATGTCCTTCAACTAATGAATAAATTCATATATCCATACAATGGAATACAACCCATCCATAAAGAGGAACAAATTACTGATACACACGAAAACATAACTGAATTTCAAAAGCATCATTAAGTGAAAGAAGCCAGACTAAAAATTACATACAACATGATTCCATTTATATAAAGTTCTAGAAAAGGCAAAACAGCATCAGAAAGACAATACTTGCAGCCAGGCGTGGCGGCTCATGCCTGTGATCCCACCACTTTGGGAGGCCAAGACAGGTGGATCATGAGGTCAGGAGATCGAGATCATCCTGGCTAACATGGTGAAACCCCGTCTTTACTAAAAATACAAAAAATTAGCCAGGCATGGCAGCGGGTGCCTGTAGTCCCAGCTACTTGGGAGGCTAAGGCAGGAGAATGGCATGAACCCGGGACGCGGAGCTTGCAGTGAGCTGAGATCGTGCCACTGTACTCCAGCCTGGGTGACAGAGCGAGACTCTGTCTCAAACAAAAAAAAAAAAAAGAAAAAAAAGACAATACCTGAATACCTGCCTAGGGCTGGGATTGGGGATGGAAATTTATTGCAAAAGATATACATATTATATATATGTGGGAACTTGGGAGGTGATGGGTATGTTCTCTTTCTTTATTGCAGTGGTGATTACACAATTGCATTCATTTGCTAAAATTCCCTGAATGATATACTTAAGAAGGATTAATTGTATTATATATAAGTTATGCCTTACAAAAGCTTCTACCAAAAATATATGCCCTTTTCCCAATCTCCTGAAGGCTTTAGAAGCCAGAACTCTTTGAACTGCAAGTGAAGGAAACTTACATTTATTGGCTTAATCAAAAAAGTCACCCATGGACTCCTGCAAGTGAAAATTCCAAATGTAGCTTGGGTATGACTGGATCCAGGGATTCAAAGAACCCACCAGGAATCTGTTCTCATTATCTCTTGTCTCTTCTTCATTTTTGAGGATTTCAGTCCTAGGCAGCCTCTCCCTTCATGGTAGCAAGATGGCAGCTGGAAGCTCCTTCAAACGTTCCAGCAAAGAACCAAGGACTGATTATCGTTGAACCATCTTAATCACAGTCACACTGTACACAGTGACACACAGTGGTCAGGGAGATGCAATATGCTGGTCGGCTAAAACAGGACGGTGTCAGCACCAAATCTCATGTCTGTGTGGCAGGGAAAGGTATTTCCCCAAAGGAATATCATGGTGCCATGACTAGAAGAAGACAGAATTCATCTTGAGCAGGCGGAGACAGTGGACATCTACACTGGTGTGTTCTGGTTGGGAAATGAAGAGCAATCTGAGCCTTCGTGACCACCTGCCCTATTCTAAGGATGTATCCTAAATGATCTATAGTTTGTGTGGCCGTTCCTACTGTACAGAATACCAGAAAGGTTTATCGCAGCCAAAAACTGCAAAGATTTCCTATAAGGCTCTTCTTAACTAATTTGCAGGCAGCAAGCACAGCATTCAGCAGTCTCTGACTCACTTTATTTATACAAACACTAACCTTGGAGAGGAAGCCACATGTGTAGTCCTTCACCCAGCAGCCTGGGGTCACTTGATTTCCACTAACATTGAGCCTCCTCCCCTTGTGATTATGGTTGCCCCCACAGACCTGGAGGTCACACTTACTCAGTATTAGGTAATCTCTCTCTCCCCCATGAAACAAGCCTACAGTTTATATTCTCTGAATCACACAGCCATTTGACCCATAGAAGTAATCAATTAAACAATAGGTTCTGCTCACCCAGTGTCATGACTTTGATTACTATTGTTTTCTGGAAAGACAAGAATACTGCTAGATATTCAACCCTTACTGTATTATTTCATATTCGCAGCAACACCAAGATGTCTGCAAAGTCATCCATTCATTCATTCAGGGTCACATTGTTGGCACTGCATAATCTGCCCACACCCTATACCCACTGCTCCTCTGACCTCAGCCCTACCACTCTACCCTTCGTTCACTTTACTCTGATCCTATATGGCTTCTTGCCATCATGTATTGACTGCTGGACAGGTGTAGAAGATGGCATAGAGATGAGTGGAATAAAGTCTGAAATACAGAGAATTGGGAGCTTATCATGAACATCTGTTTTTTGGGGTCAACTCTTTACCCATTTACCCTCTTCTGATACCAGCGCCTTCATTAGTATCTCTTGGAGGAAGCCTCTTTTTCTAGGCCCTAAGTGAATGTGGTATATGGAGAGTTGGGAGCTGAACCCATCCCACAGTTCCATGGAGGAAGAGCCAGACCCAAGCCACCTAATAAGCCTCTTTCATCTCCCTGGACACAGTGATTATTCCAAGTTAAAATATGAAATTTAAATCTGTGACTATACTTGAAAGCTTATTTTAAGTTCTGAGGTACATGGGCAGGATGTGCAGGTTTGTTACATAGGTAAATGTGTGCCATGGTGGTTTGTTGCACCTATCAACCCATTATCTTAAGCCCGGCATGCATTAACTATTTTTCCTGATGCTCTCCCTACCCGCCACCCTCCTGCAACAGGGCCCAGTGTCTGTTGTTCCCCTCCCTGTGTCCATGTGTTCTCATTGTTCAACTCCCACCTATGAGTGAGAACATGTAGTGTTTGGTTTTCTGTTTCTGTGTTAGTTTGCTGAGGATAATGGTTTCTAGCTTCTTCCATGGCCCTGCAAAGAACACAATCTTGTTCCTTTTATGGCTGTATAGTATTCCATGGTGTATATGTACACAGTTTTTTTAATCCAGTCTATCATTGATGGGCATTTGGGTTGATTCCATGTCTTTGCTATTGCGAATAGTGCTGCAGTGAACATAAGCATGCATGTGTCTTTATAACAGAATGATTTATATTCTTCTGGGTATACACCCAGTAATGGGATTGCTGGGTCACATGGTATTTCTGGTTCTAAACCTTTGAGGAATCACCACACTGTCTTCTACAATGGTTGAACTAATTTACATTCCCACAAACAGTGTAAAAGCGTTCCTATTTCTCCGCAACCTCGCCAGCATCTGATATTTATAATCGTCTTAATAATCGCCATTCTGACTGGTGTGAGACAAAAACAAGCAATGGGGAAAGGATTCCCTATTTAATAAATGGTGCTGGGAGAACTGGCTAGCCATATGCAGAAGGTATTTAAAAAGCACTACAGTCATCCCTAGGTATCTGCATAAGATTGGCTCCAGGATCCAGAACTTGAAGGATGCTCAAATCTCTTACATAAAATGATACAGTATTTTCATATACCTATTCATATCCTGATGTGTAGTTTAAATAATCTCTAGATTACTTATAAGACCTAAAACAATGTAAATTCTATGTAAATAGTTGTTAGACCACATTGGGTTTTTAAATTTGTATTATTGTTTATTGTTGTATAGTTGTTTATGGTTGTATTATTGTTTATGGTTGTATTATTTTTTATTGTTACATTTTCTAATATTTTCCATTCCTGGTTGGTTGAATCCACAAATGCAGAACCTGGGGATAGGGAGGGATGACTGCATTATCATATAACTGAATTTCTAAGCTGTAAGTATGATAGGGGTCACCACATTGACAGAGACTGTCTGGACTTCTGAGAAAAGTAGAGCCTAGAAATGAAGAAAGACATATATGGGTCTCTGGATTCAGCTGTTTCTAAAACCCCAAGTATCCCTGGACTGTTAGACTTTCTGTTACATGCAACTGAAATAAGTGACTGAATGAGGGTCATATTCTGGGATCATCTTCCTAGATCTGAAATGTGCATTTCTCATTTCCTGAGAAAGCAAACAGCATCATCAGAATGGAGGTCATCACACAGTCCAACAGCTGCCACACTGCTGACGCGCGTCTAGTACCCTGGATAGTAAGACACCAAAATAATTAAAAGCCTGCTCTCCAATATACTCAAAGGAACAGAAAGCAAGGCTTTGAAGAGATATTTGAACACCCATGTTCACAGCAGTGTTATTCATAGAAGCTATAACATGGCAGCAACCCAAGTGTCCATCAACAGATGAATGAATGGATAAGCAAGATGTGGTCTACTCACATATAATGGAATAGTATTCAATCTTCAAAAGGAAAGAAATTCTGACACATGCTACATGGATGATCCTTGAGGACAACATGCTATGCAAAGTAAGCCAGCCACAAAATAATAAATACTCTATGAATCTACCTATATGAGGAAAATCACAGAGGCGGAAAGCACCACAGTGGGTGCCTGGGGCTGCGAGGAAAGGGGAATAGGGAGTTAGTGTTGAATGGGTACAGGGTTTGAGTTTTGTAAGATGAAAACAGTCCTGGAGATGGATGGTAGTGATGGCTGCATAACAGTATGAATATATTTAATAACACTGAACTGTACACTTGAAAATGGTGATGATAGTAAGTTTTGTTATATTTTACCACAGCAAAAACTTCAGGAAAAAACAAATCTACCATCTGAAGACATTATTTTCCTCCAACAATCCTGACCTCTACCCTAGCAGAGCCTTGAAGAAAGACATTGTTGAGCAGCAACGTGGACACAAGCTCTGTTTTCTCTCTGGGTTACAGGTACGCATTAATGTACAGGTCAAAGAGCGAGTCAAATTCATGCTAACTTTTCTAACTCATACATGATTTTATGTTTCCCAGAGTGACTTTGCACCACCTTTGGTGAGGTCCACTTTGAGGAAGCAGGTGTTCACTTCTTTTTTTTTTTTTTTTTTTGAGACAGGGGTCTCGCTCTGTCGCCCAGGCTGGAGTGTAGTGGTGCAATCTCGGCTCACTGCAAGCTCCACCTCCTGGGTTCACACCATTCTCCTGCCTCAGCCTCCCGAGTAGCTGGGACTACAGGCACCTGCCACCACGCCCAGCTAATTTTTTATATTTTTTTTTTAGTAGAGATAGGGTTTCACCGTGTTAGCCAGGATGGTCTCGATCTCCTGACTTTGTGATCCGCCAGCCTTGGCCTTCCAAAGTGCTGGGATTACAGGCGTGAAGGCATTCACTTCTTTAAAACACCAGGTCTTGGTGGACTCACAGGGTTGCATCTGTCTGTGCCTCCTCCCTTGGTTTGAGGGAGTCATTTAGGCAGGATAGGACTATGGAAGCCGAGGAATGCTGAACATTCTCACCTTTTAGGGTAAGATTTATAAAGCACTTTGGTATATTAAAGGCTCTTAAGAAGTCCTGTGGTAATGAAATCCACCTAGCTTTATTTAATTAAATTTCTTCCATATTTATTTGACACTCCAACCTCTTATTTTTCAAGGCCCATGCAGTCACATCCTGTGTGCCAAGAAATACATGAAAGAGGAGGCTGTTTTAATGAGCATCTGTCCAATGATGCAAACCCCCAAGAGGCTATATCAGAAGGGACAGTGTCAGGACAGACAGAATCAGGGGTGCCAGGGTCAAGCCCTAGCTCCCACAGAAGAGGCTGCCTGGCTCCTTCTGAAACTCAAGTTTCCTGCTCAATAACAACTATTTGTTGAGGACTCTCTATATGTGTCAGCTGCTGTTCCAGATGCAAAAGATAGAGCAAAATGTGTTGTGACAATGATTATTATGAAGAAAAACAAAGCAAGAAAACTGAAGCAGCATAACAGGAGTTGGCATTCTCTCCAGAGTGATCAGGGAAGGCGTCTCTTACCAGGTAATATTTGAGCAGAGACCGGATTGAACTGAAAGCATGAGTCTTGTAGACATCTGGAGGAAGAGAAGGCCAGGCAGAGGGAACAGGAAGTGCAAAGGCCCTACAGCAAAACCATGTATGGCACATCTGAGAAACAGCAATAAAGCCAATACGGCTGGAGGGGAGATACCAGGAAGACAGAGAGTGATTAGGAGGTGAGGTCAGAAAGGTGGCCAGGGGCCAGATCCAGTGAGGTCTACTAGGTCATGATAAGGATTTCCGACGTTTTTCTGAGTGAGAGAAGATGACAGTGGAACAATGGATCAGAGGTCAGACATGATAGGTCTGGCTGTTGCGTGGAGAGCAGACTGTAATGAGCCAGGGTAGAACCAGGAGAGATTACACCACAAACCAGGCAAGAGATGCTGGTGGACTTGAGTGCTCGCTGTAGAGGTCCTGAAAAGTCTGGATTAAGGACTGGATAGCCACAGTGGCTATAATAGTATCAGATAAAGTAGATTCCACAGCACATAATATTACCATGGACAAAGAAGTTCGTCTCATAGTGATAAAAGGTTCAATTAATCAATATAATATAACCATCTTAAATTTTATATATCTAATAACAGAGCTTCAAAATGGATAGAGCAAAATCTGATAGAACTACAACAAAAAAAAGACAAATCTCCAACAACAGTAGGATATGTCAAAACCCCCTCTCAATAACTGATATCAAAAAGTGGGAAAAGAATCATCAAAGACTTAGCAGACTTGAACAAAACAATCAACCACATTGACCAATTGACATTTATAGAATAATCCACTCGACAACAGCAGAATACATTTCTCAGTGTGCAAAGAGCATTTATCAAGAGAAATTATCTCTACACCATAAAGCAAGTCTTAATAAATATAAAAGGAATTAAGTCACATAAAGTATGTTATCAGCCACAATGAGATAAATGTTAGAAATCAGTAACAGAAAGATATCTGGAAAATGCCCCCAAACATTGGAAAATCTATAACACATTTCTAAAACCTATGGACTAAAGAAAAAATCAAAAGCAAAATTAGAGGATGTTGTGAACTGAATGAAAAATGAAAATACAACGTATGAGAATTTAGGGGAAAACTTATAGCACTAAATGTCTATAGGGGAGAAAAGAAAGGTCTACATCAGTGACTTCTGCTTTTACCTTAATATACTAAAAAAGAGAAAATTAAAACCAAAGTAAGCGGACAAAAAGAAATCACAAATATGACAGCAAAAGCTAATGAAATATGAAAATATAATGCAAAATCTATGAAATCAAAAGTTGATTATTTGAGATTATTAAAATTGATAAAACTCTAGCCGGACTGATCAGGAACAAAAGAAAGAAGACAAAGAATCAATGCCAGAATAAGAAGGGTGACATCACTAGAGAGTCTAGACATATCAAAAGCATAATAGGGGAATATTATGAGTGACTGCATGTCAAAGTTCACTCAAAATGAGAGCCAACCACTCATCAAAGAATTGTGGAAATGAACAAGGGCCTGCCCTCACAGAGCTTACATTCCCAGGAAGAGAGAGCTAATAAGTTGCCAAACACATGTGTAACCAGAGGATTTTGGAGAGTGCTCATTCTGCAAAGGAAAGAAACCAGATGGGTGTCATAACGGGTCACTGAGAAACAGCACCATTACCTCATCGAGGGGAACATGCCTGACCTAAGACCTGGACGGGGAGAAGATGAAGCTGCTCTTGGGGTCAGAGAGAGCCTGTCAGAGAGAAGGACGTGTTCCAAGGCCTTGCAGTGAGAACAAGATTGGCCAATTCCAGAAAGGAAAGGAGGTCAGCGTGGCCAGAAAGTATAGGAAAGGGATGAGAAGTGAGGGAAGAGGGTGGACAAAAGAAAGCACACAGACCTCTTTCGGCCACTTAAGAATGTGTCTGTCATGGCGTCATTCACAATGCAATGGGAAGCCAATAGAGATTTTCATCAGGGGACTCATACAATCTGTTTAATGAATTAAATAGAGGGCCTGGCTGTGGTGTGGAGAATAGATGAAAATAACACGCGAGTGGAACAGGGAGACCAGGCAGGAGGCCAGGACAGGCGGTCTGGCAGGAGATGGTGGTGGCTGGGCTCGGGTGCTGGCATTGGAGACGGAGTGAATGGTTGAATTCTGGATATATTTTGGAGATTACAGATCCTAGGACTTGCTGATGGGCTGAATATGATGCTTGAAAATGAAGAGGCAGCCGGGGTAACTCCTCTATTTTCATTCTGAGCAACAGGGTGATGATGGTGCCATCTGCTGATATAGGAAAGACTGGCGGAAGATTCTGTCAACACAAAGAATGGGACTTGAAGAACCTCCTGAACCCTGGAATTACCAAAATCTTAGTAAACCCTTGACAAATTAGGTTTTCAAAAATGAATGCCTCTGGCAGAGTTAATTAACAGGAATTCCACTGAATAAAAGGCTTGTTCTCAGAGTTACAAATGATGCCCTTTGAACTTGGACTCACGTCAGAATCATTAAGCATTCAGCCCACAGATGAGGAATAGAAAGTTTAATTGATTGGCAATGGAACAAGAATGAATTCCTGGTGAAAATGCAAGTAGTCCCTGGCCAAGTGACTGTCTAACAGCTATCACTTGAGATGTGCTTGCTAGCGTGCTGCTGAGGAAGGTCTGTGTGTCTCGTCTGAGATGTGACAGCTAACAGCAGTATCCCTAAAATTGGTGATGGCCACCCAACAGCGACCAGAGTCATCTGCATCCTAACCCTGACCCTAACTCCTCACACGGTTGGTTCCTCATCACAGAAAGCTGAGACTTGGGAGATGTGAATTCTTAGGTCAGTTCAGCCCTGCCTAGCTGGATATCATAAATAAACTCTCTCTGAACCAGGGTAAGAACAATATAAATAACCTGGGAAAAAAAAAAAATCACCCCATGCCTCAGTTTCCCTGGGAGGGTGACCTTAATTAGATGATCAACAATGTTTCCATCCAAATCAGATGCACTCTGTGAGCTTTCAGCTGCCGAAGCACAGTGGATGGAGACTTGAGACGGGGATGGTGATGCTGACGCCAACAGCAGCTGAGCGTGCACGTGGGGGAAGCAGGCCTGGCTGGGGATGGGCACGGTGTGGAGATCTGCAGAGTTTCGGGGTGGTGGATGAGTGTGTGGACTCTGGAGTCGAGTGGCCTCTGGGGAGGTGCTGTCATCCCCATGTTGCAGGCGGGGACACTGAGGCTCAGGGACATCCAGGGACTTGCCCCAGGTCCCACAGCCAATAAGTGGCAGAGCAGATATTTGAAGCCAGGTTGGCCTGGCTCTAGGACCCAGTGCTCCTAACTCTGTGCTTTAGAGGAGCTTTGCCATCTGTGGTCCCTGATATGCCACCTCCTAGATTTCCCTTCTCAGCCTGGCCAAGACAAGAACAGGACCTGATGTCCCCATCCAGGAAGAAGCTGACTCAGCTTCTACCTCTGCTCCCCTCTGCCTTTGTCATGTGGAAACAGCCAGGGATGGCATCAATCAATATCTCTCGAACACACGTCCTCCTTCCTCTCCCAGTGATGCCCCTCACTGCAGCCATTGTCAAGAACGGATGTCCACCCCAGGTGGCTTAGAAGGCCACAGACCAACAACAAGGCACCCAAAGTTCCCAGGAAGGCCCCTGGAACAGTAGAAGTAGCCAGAAGAGGTGCCAGCAGGTGGTTTTAATGAGTCTTTCTGCCGCCCGGAGTCTTCGAAAGCATTTGTGCTTTGTGTGTTGGTTTGTTTTGCTTTTGGAAATTTATCCTATTGCAGTGTTTTATGGGAAATGTCTTTAATGCTTAAACAGTTTTTGAAAGGTAATACAGTTGACCCTTGAACAACATGGGTTTGGACTGTGAAGGGCCACTTATATATGGGTTTGCAGGATGCAAAGCCCGTGTATGAGGAAGGCCGACTCTTTGTACATGTGGGTTCCCCAGGTTCTACTTTGGGACTTGAGTATGCACAGATTTTGGCATACATGGAGTTGTCCTGGGATCAATCCCTTAAGGATACCAGGGACAGCTGGACATATATCCCATTAATTAGATGATCAACAATGTTTCCATCCAAATCAGATACACTCTGATTTTTTTTAAAAAATCTCAAAAAGAGTTAAAAAAGATCTCAAAAAGAGTAAACAATAAGTCTCGTATTGGCACTATCATATCTCTGAGCTAGGTTTTAAAGGCATGGCATGCATATTTATTTACCAGTATTTTTTTTTTCATGATAATCTCCCCAGTTCACATCCTTAACCTAATGACTGCTGCAAAGCCCTATTTGCCATGTAAGGAAACATATCCACAGGTTCTAGGGATTCACACGTGGGCATCTTTGGAGGGCCACTATTCTCCCTACCACAATGGATATAAGGTTTTGCCCACAGCGTGATTTGGTTATTTTCAAATGATTCATCTGGTAAAGAAGGTGTCTTTAGATAATGATGAATAAACAACATTCACTGAATATCTACTATGTGCCAGGCAATGTTTTAAGCACTTACTTATATTAACTTGTTTAATCCTCACAACCAATGTGTGAGGTGGGCACCATCACTGACTGCATATTACAGATGAGATGCACCTGAATTGAATGGGTGGTGCAGTGATGGACAGCGAGTTCACGGAAGTGCTGGATTTGAGTCGTAGCTATCTGCCAGCGGACTCTGTGGCCCCCCAGCAGGTTTATGGTACAAAAAAACAGAATGATCACCCCTGGAGCCAACAGAACCTGCCAGCCAGTGTTGCTTCCTACTGAAGCTTCCTGATGCTTTACGTTTGGGAAATTCAGATGGATGGCATCGTCCCTGGGAGATGGCGCCTCTTAAGGACAGCAGCCTCTGTTTAACTCTGACATGCAACCACTCTGTGCAGCAGTCTGTCACCACCTTGCAAGGAAACTATGTGTGGATTCAGCCACACCTTACAGAGCAAAGACCTGACACCCTGTCCTTCATTCTTAAAGGTCAGAGGAACAGCAAGGTCAGGGCCAGCTGACACATGGCATGTGGAAAACAGGGGCAGCTCCACCATGCCCAGATGCAACCCACCTCCCTGCAGAAGCAATCCTGGCTTGTTGCGGCTGCTTTTCACGTGGGAATTCTTAGCCCACAAGGCACAGTCACAGGAGAAGTCTCATGTGGTTGTAAAATCACAGAGTAGAGGCATGGTCCCGCAAGGAAAGTAGACTGCATTCAGCCGCCTTTGGTTTCTTGCTGCCTGGACAGGTAGAAATTTACTCTATCTGAAAGCTCCCCTCTCCTGCAAAGAGTGTGGGACCTTAAAACCATCACCTGTGCAAAGTGGACATTTTCCAGAGTCAAAGGTGGTTCTGGAGAAAATGCAAAGGTGGGCAAGTCTGCCCCAACCCCTCTCTTGGTCTTTTCTAAATACTCTCATGCCTTGTCTGTCTCAGAAAAGAATCCAGCAGCTTCTTCAGCTGGGTCTAATTATAGAAAGACACAATACCTTCACCCCAGGAGTTCAGCTTGGTCTTTAATCGTGGCAGAGAATCTTTCCTCCTTCATTAAAAAAATTTCACAAAAAAGTAGGAGAATTGTGTTCCTGGCAAAAAAAAAAAAGCTTTCCTGAAATCCCTGATGGCAAGAACTGAGCCTCCTTCATCAGGTGCTGGCTCCCAGCCTGGTGGTGGCACACAGGCCCTCGGTCAAGGTGTGGCAGGAATGACTGGCAAACAACCCTTTAAATCTCAGCAGCATTTCACAGGTTACCAAGCCCTGTGGGACTCCCAGTTAAACACAGCGGGCTGGAAACTTGATTCATCTTTTCCCTCGCTCAGGATCTCATTAAAATGAGACTAACAGAATGAAAAAGTCAAAAATTCTCAACACAAAGGGGCCATCAGTGACCAAAGAGACCAGTCTTTTCTGGAACAATGGTGGTAACTGATGAAGTGAGTAGGGATGCCTGTTATGGAATATGAACAACAAATTAATATTAAGTGGAAGCATTGGGTTCTACGAGCAAATATAAATGTGATAAAACTTAGTGTAAATACATATATTAGATATATAGGTTATATACAATTAATAAACACCTAGGCAGGAGTCTCACGGTGCTGTTTATTCATCTGTCAGGGAAGATAATTAATCAATAGCAGTGCCGTCCAACAGATCTTTCCTCACTGCTAGAAGATTCTGTATCTGTGCTGCCAGATGTGGTAACCACGAGCTCCATGTGGACACTGAGCACTTGAAATGTGGCACGTGCAACTGAGAAACTGAATTTTTTAATTTTATTTAATATTAATTTTAATAGCCACATGAAGCTAATGGCTACCATATTGGATAGCTTCAGGTTCTACACTAAAATTAAATTGTGGCATCTGAAAGAGTGGATGTAACTATAATGGTAGTAGTGATGGTAGTAATAGTAATAATAAAAATAGGAAGAGTGGATGTAACTGTAATGGTGGTAATGATGGTAGTAATCGTAATAATAAAAATAATGACTCTAATCACTGACTTGTTTTTACCATAAACCGTTTCCCTTTAATCACAGTAAGATGATTTTTGTTTACTGTTTTGTTGTTGCTGTTGTTGTCTGGGTTTGGTTTGGTTTTGGTTGTGGGATGGGAAGTTTGAGACAGGGTTCCGCTTTGTCACCCAAGCTGGAGTGCAATGGCACGATCATGGCTCACTGCAGCCTCGACCTCCTGGGTGCAAGCAATCCTCCCACCTCAGCCTCTGGAGTAGCTGGGATTACAGGCATGTGTCACCACGCATGGCTAATTTTTAAATGTTTGTAGAGAGAGGAGTCTCACTATGTTTCCCAGGCTGGTCTCAAATTCCTGGGCTCAAGCGGTCCTCCTGCCTCAGCCTCCCAAAGTGTTGGGATTACAGGCGTGAGCCACCGTGCCCAGCCAGCAAGGTGATTTTTAAAAAACCAGTATTTCTTGTAGTGATTAATGGTTTTTTGAAGTTCAGAAACTTCATATTAGGTTATTTGTCTTCTCTTAAATGTAAGTAAAAGGAAGGACTTAGCACTTAATAAAGAAAAAACCCAGCACACAGAATATGCTCCCATTTTCGTGAAGTATGAAGTTCGCCGGCCACTTGCGTGTCCAGCCACAGTCATCTCTCTGCCCATACGTGGACTCTGACTCCGTACATGGAAAAATAACTTTCCAGTATTACTGCTGGCTATATCGGGGGTGCTGAGATTCTGATTTTTCCATATATTGTTTAAAAATGTTACAATGAGCATGCATCATTTTAAATAAAAATAATAAAGCCTCTTAAGATTTTGGCTGAAGCAGGTTGTCAGGTGCCAGGGGTCACGGGCTGCGCTGAGCGCTGGCTCGGGCTGCAGGAAGGAGCCTTTATTTGCTCACACTCAGGGAATCCCTGGAAATCGCAGGTCCTGAGGACGCGGCCAGTCGGGCCTGGCAGGGGCTCCAGGAGCCTCCGCGGGGGAGGGGAGGGCGCGCGGCCTGTACAACCCGGTCTGCGGCGCCATCTAGCGGGTGCGCCGGGACCATCGCCCACGAAGCCCTTCCCCGGAGGAGAGGCTGATGGCAATCAAAATGCCATCGCGACCCCTTGTCAAAGTAAAGCCATTTAGAGAAAGACTTGCTGGGCTCTGCAATCAGCTATGCAAGGGAAAACAAGCGTTTAGGAACATTCCCTTGCTGTTTGTCTCAGGCGGGGCTGATGTGCAGCTGGAGTGCCCTGGGAAGGGGAGAGGCTGTAATAATTATTTACAAGGTGCATCTATTCCGACTGGCCAGTGGCCACACCACCCCGTTATTAAACATGTTGAATTTCACCACTATCTTAAGTATTTCACCTTCAAACAAAAATAGGAAACAAACTCTTAACATTTATCATACATGTATTATGTGACAAGCAGTGTGCAAATACTGCTTCACTTCATCCTCATGATAACAAGATAAGCTTATTCTGGCTTCTGGTAGGAATTATATTACACTTTTTACCGACGGGATAGGTAAGAGGGACTGTGTTGAAGGTCACACAGCTTTAAGCCAGGCTGGAATTGAACGACAGCAGCTTGATTTTCTTAAGCACACGCATCTCACATCTCCCCAGCTGTGGAAAAGGGGCCCTTTCCTGATCAGTACAGAGGCTGGCAAAGTGACTCCCTGGCAAGAGCTCTGGTTTTCCAAACATGAATATCAGGCTTGCAGCGGGCAACTCAACATCAAAGTGCTCAGAGACAGCCTGCATGTTCACAACCCCCAAACTGTGATACATAATCGAGTTCACCATCAACAGTGAGTTGTTTTTTTAAAAGAAAATTATTGTCTCAGAATACAGGTTCCTAAGGCCGGGTGTGGTGGTTCACGCCCGTAATCCCAGCACTTTGGGAGGCTGAGCCGGGGGGCGGGGGGCAGATCACCTGAGGTCAGGAGTTCGAGACCAGCCTGGCCAACATGGTGAAACCCTGTCTCTACTAAAAATACAAAAATTAGCTGGGCATGGTGGCACACACCTATAATCCCAGCTACTCAAGAGGCTGGGGCAGGAGAATTGCTTGAACTCAGGAGGTGGAGGTTGTGGTGAGCCAAGATCGCACCATTGCACTCCAGCCTGGGCAACAGAGTGAGACTCTGTCTCAAAAACAAACAAAAAAAGATACAGCTTCCTGATTATTTTACTACCTTTAAAGGGTTGTAAAATAGGACCATAAAATCCCTTGCATAATCACTCTCAATTTGGGGATTCGGGGCCCACCAACAAGCAGGACAATTCCAAGGCTGCACGACAGCCATCCTTGTGAGACAGGTCATAGATATTAATGATATTGATGGAGTCTTTAAAAATTTGTCATGTCTCATCCCTGCCGTTGAAGCACCTGGAATTCCACTACTTTGTTGCTCTGACTGACAACCACCCATTTCTTTCCCAAACTTGCTTAGCTGGGCCTATTTTTCCCTTTCGCCTTCAGAAATTATACATCAGCAAAGGTTTTCCCAAACACGGGCAGGTCAACTGAACTGAACATCTTAATGGGCTTTTCCCTTCCTTTCCACTGAGCTGACTCCAGTTCACTCTGCAAGAGCAGTCCTTTAATATTGTTATGGTTTTAATGTAAGTTAGGAAATGGCATAACAGCTAAATCCAGTTATGGGGCCACTGCGGCGACGGGTTTACTAAATGGCCTGCCTGGCACCACGTGCTGGAATAACAGTGTGGGTAGTTGGCTTGCAGCGCCAGGAATGCCACAAGTAGGGTGGCCACTCTGCACCAAGTGCTACGGCGGCATTTACAAAGCACATGGCTTTCAGCTCAGCCGACAAAGACGGTTACTTGTGGCCGTTTGTAAAGTGTACCCAGTGGACAGGCATTCTCCTTGACAATTTAAAATTGCTCCTTTCAGCTGTGAGAGGGTAGGATCAATCAGGTGAAATGGTGTGTATATAACTGAGGTTACGGCTGTTTGCAAAACACCTTGCTCATTCTGGTATATTAGAGAACCTAAGAGACAGAGACCTTCAGTCTGTTCTAGATACCAACTGCCAAATGTTTTGTGTCTTCCTCAACAGTAATTATACTGACAAACTTGGGGTTTTGTGGGAAGGGGGAGAAACATGGACCTTCTAGGTAGGCTATGACATCAGAGTGCAACACAAATAACTCTCAGGCCAGGCACAGTGGCTCGCTCCTGTAATCCCAGCACTTTGGAAGGCCAAAGTGGGAGGATCACTCGAGCCCAGGAGTTGGAGAATAGCCCGGGCAACATAGTGAGACTTTGTCTCTACAAAAAAATAAATAAAAATCAGCCAGGTGTTGTGGCATGTGCCAATAGTCCCAGCTCCTCGGGAACCTGAAGTGGGAAGATCACTTGAGCCCTGGAGGTTAAGGCTGCAGTGAGCTATGAACACACCATTGCACTCCATCCTGAGTGGCAGAGCAAGACTCTGTCTCAAAAACAAAAACAAAAACAAAACAACACAAAAAGAAAAAAAAAATAATATTCAAAGACAGTAAAAGTTCTGTCCTGTCCTGATTAGCAGAGTCCAGTCAACACGACTGAGTGTGAGTATTGTGTAGCTGAGTGAATGGCTGGAGATTTAGCAGCCTGGCAGAGTCATTATCTGGAACTCCAGTTCTCACTGCACATGCGGAAGGTGCAGTGACTGGGCTGCCCCAGATCTAAGTAGTTAATGGCACTCATGTAGCCCCCTGCCCGCCTCCTATACCTATAGCGAGCTAGTGTCCCCCTAAAATTCACATTCACATTAGGAGATACACCTAATGTTAGATGCCAAGTTAATGGGTGCAGCACACCAACGTGGCACATGTATACATATGTAATAACCTGCACGTTGTGCACATGTACCCTAAAACTTAAAGTATAATAAAAAATAAAAATAAATTCACGTTCACCGACAACTTCAGAATGTGACCTGATTCGGAAATAGAATTTTTGCACATGTCATTAGTGTAAATGAGGTCATACTGGATTAGGGTGAGCCCTCAGTGCAATGACTGGTGTCCTTACAAGCGGAGGACACAGAGACACAGACACACACACACAGCTTATGTGATGACCAAGGGAGAGATGAGGGCAAGGTGGCCACAGGCTAAGGAACGCCTGGAGCCAGCGGAAGCTGGAAGAGGCAGGGAAGGCTCCTCCCGGGAAGCGTCAGAGGGAGCACCTCCCTGCTAACACCTTGATTTCAGACTTCTGGCCTCCAGAGCTGTGAGGAAATAAATTCCTATTGTTTTAAGCCACCTAGTTTGTGGTAATTTGTTACTGCAGCCCTAGAAAACTAATATAGGACCCAAAACAGACATTGTTTACTAATTGGCATCCTTTTTCCTGCCTAACATAGCGCTCCAGCAGTCAACCATTTGGCACATGATGTACAACCCACTTCCCACCCCCAAACCAGATGGAGCTTTATAGGATGCATCCTAATTGGGGGTCAGGGAGTGGAGGAGAGAGAGAGAGAAAGAGAGAGAGAGGAGAAAAGAAAAGAAATTGAAGCAACCTAAATATTCATCAATAGGGAAATGGTTAAAAAAAAAAAAACTATGGAATAACCTACTGCAGAATATAACAGTTTTTAGAAAATGATTAAGCTCTATTCATATTAGCACAAAAGGCCTCCAAAGCATGTTGTTGACTGTAAAGAATATTACACTCAACATAATGCCATTTGTTTTAAAACACAACCACACATAAAGCCATACTATGGATTTTCTGCAGCCCCATATACATTTGTTTGGTTTTGTTACAGACAGGGTCTCGCTCTGTGACCCGGGCTGGAGTGTGGTGGCACAATCACAGCTCACTGCAGCCTCGAACTCCTGCGGCCCCATATATATATGAGAATGTGGATACATTGAAAGATAACGTTCTGGCTAAAAGAAATAAAATGATATACAATCATTCATTCGGGTGAGGCAGCAGGAATTAGTGAGCAGCCAACGGGCACTTATCTGTGATGTTTTAGGAAGATGTATTCAAGCACTGTTTAGATTTTAAAGTTTTACACAAAACAAAAGATGAAAGACAAGACATAGACTGCTCCAGAAGCCTTCAAACCTTTCTAAAATGCCCTCCTACTTATGGCTTCCCAAAGCTGGGACAGAACCCAAGGGTTCATGTGGCATCTGCTGGCCCTTGCTTGGGGTAAAGCACCCCTACTCACCACTGGAGACTCCACAGACAGAGGCTGCCCCCGTCTGAATCCCAGCGACCAGCAAAGTCAGTGAGCACAGGACACACAGAGGTGGGAAGGCAGAGAAAGACTCTCTTGACAGGAAGGAGATCTTCGCAAGAGTCAAGTCCCTGTTGGCCTTTGGGGTCACCAGGCAGAATCATTCGAAGAAAATAAAAGGCCTCCTGGGTACTTAATAAGTTTCAGGCCAGGCACAGTGGCTCACACCTCTAATCCTAACAATTTTGGAGGCTGAAGTGGAAGGATTGCTTGAGCCCAGGAGTTTGAGACCGGCCTGAGCAACGTGGTGAGACCTCATCTCTACAAAAAATTAAAAATTAAAAAGTAAAAACTTAACTAGGCATGGTGGCATGCCTGTGGTCCCAGCTACTTGGGAGGCTAAGGCAGGAGGATCACTTGAGCCTGGGAGACCGAGGCTGCAGTGAGCTGTGATTGTGCCACTGCACTCCAAACTGGGCAACAGACTGAGACCTTATCTCAAAAGAAGAAGGAAGAGGAAGGAGGAGAAGGAAGAAGAAACAAGGAGGAAAAAGGAAGAAGGAGGGGGAAGAAAGAAGGAGAAGGAAGGAGAAAGGAGGAGGAGGGGGAGGAAGAAAGAAAGAGGGGGAGGAAGAAAGGAGGAATAATAACAGAAATAAAGTACACAATTAATGTAATACACCTGAATCATCTAGAAACCATCCCCTCATCCTGGTCCATGGAAAAACTGTTTTCCGTGAAACCAATCCCTGGTGCCAAAAAAGGTTGGGGACTGTTGATACATAGCACATATAACATGCAAAACGTGTTGATTAACTATGTTGTCAGTAAGGCTTCTAGTCAACAGTAGTCTATTAGTAGTTAAGTTTTCAGTCAGTGAAAAGTTATACTGAGATTTTTGACTGTAGAGGGGTCAGTGCCCCTAATGCCTGCATTGTTCAAAGGTCAACTGTTTATGTTTCTTGCATTCATCAGTCCCCTCCCCTAGCATGACAGCATGAGAGTTGAGGCCTTGTCTGCCTTATTCATCGCCATTCACTAGAACAGTGCTCGGCACAGAAGAAGCATACAAACGCTGTCTGGAATAAAGAAGTATTTGTGTCCAGGCCTTGTTGTAAGGTTTCAGGCCAACACAACTAAAAAGGAATCTGATGATCTCTCGTTGTAGCCTGTGCTGAGCCCATGTGCCCAGTTGCCTAGAAACTCACAAGTGTGCTCATTTTTTTATTCCAATCTTTTTGAAAGATAATGTGGTTTTTATCGCATGTGCAGAGCCAGGATTTTTAGTTTTAAGAACAGTTGTTGAAGGGTGGACTGCAGCCCTCAACACCAAGCCACCCACGGAAATAAAGCTCTAAGCTCAAAGCTCAGTAATTGGGCAGAAAACCTAAAGAAGGGACACCATTGAAGGAAAAAGGAAAATTTGTGCCTTCAGAAGAAAAAAAAAAGAAATAGACACATTTGTTAGCATTTCTTAGCCACGGAGAGGGGGCAAAAAGATGATACAGATGTAGAAGATAACGCAGAAAGCACCACTGTCACCCTGGGTGGCAGCATCCCTCTTCTTAGACCACCCTTTTCAAGAAGGGGTTTTTGAAGCTTTTGGTCATCTGTGCTGCTCTGCTAGAAATGGAAATCTTAGACACAAATGGTTTCCAAGGCCTAATAATTTCAA
>NW_026652287.1:7091090-7159276 GCF_009828535.3 Hylobates moloch
TGGATGGATGGATGAATGGCTGGATGAATGGAAGGAAGGAAGAATGAATGAGTGAGCACCTCCCCACAGCCGCCTCCCTCTGCCAGCATGCCTGCTTGGCTACTACATCAGCCCCACCCTGGTGTCTATGACTGGGTCTCTCCCACTTCCTATCAGGCACTCTCCCAAAAGCTGCATATTTATCTTCATGAAATAGAGGCTGACTTGCTACCCAAAATGTCAACAGCAACCAACACAATCCAGGATCACACACCTGTGGCAGCAAAGTCCTAAATCATAAGCCTGGGGTTGAATCCCAGGACAGCAGCACCTTCTCAGAGGGCACTAGGGGCACTGCATGGGCAATTCCATGAGTATAGATGCTTCAACTGCCCAGTCCATGGCTGTCACAGGTAAGATTACAAGGCCAGACCCTCATTCCCCCAGCATCTGTGTATGCCACCCAGTTTTAACCAATGGGAAGGAAGGTGCCACAGCCAACTGGGGCCTGTAGGAATGAGTCTCCTCTCCAGGGAGAAATGAGGGATGGCACAGTGGATGGCATCCCTGCCCCTTCCTTCCTGATAGTGACAACCCCTGTGCGAGGAGCCCAGCAGGCCTAGGAAGGTGATGGGAGGCTAAGAAGAGCCTTCAGTTGAAACCCTCCAAGCTGAAGCTAAGCGCTAGCCAGAGGGGATTTACAGTGGGCAGGTTTACTGTGTCACAAGGCAGGAGGCCCAGAGGAGGGAGGCTGGTAATGGGGTAGCTGGGCAGCCTGTGACACTGGCAAGGACACAGCCTCCCACCCTCTCTCTGCTCTGCTGCCCCAGAGTGTGTGCAGCTCCTCTCACGGTGACACCTCCCGCTCCTTACACAGTCACGCTCAGGGACAGAAAGCAGGAATAGCCCTGTGCTTCGATCCTTTTTAATGACAAGTTATTACTTCTCCAGATCCCTCGCCCAACTAGGCAACTTCCCCCAGGGTGCAATAATCACAAGAGAAGGGGATGAACAAACCGTGATGGTTTAGGCCAATCCAGATGCCACCCTGGGACTGTGGAAGGGTCCAACCTTACCCAGTGGACCAAAGGATGTGGCCACTCAGAGGGCAAAGATCATAACCGAGGCCCTTTTAGCAAGAAAGCTGGGAAGGAAGCAGGAGGCAGGAGTGGCCATTGGCTAAGAGAACACCACTGGCTACCACTCCACCTGCCGAGTATACCACAGGTCCTTCTGTGCAGCTACAACAAAATACCTGAGATTGGGTCATTTATAAAGAACAGAAATTTACTTCCTCACAGTTCCAGATGCTGGAAGGCCAAGACAGAGACCCTAGCAAGGTCAGAGTCTGCTGAAGATCTGGTCTCTTTGCTTCCAAGACGGTGCCTTGTTGCTGCATCTGCCAGGGAGGATGAAACACCATGTCCTTGCATGGCGGAAGGGACAGGCACGGGGGCCTAAGCCAGCTTCCTCCAACCCTTTTATAAGGAAGCCATCCATTTGTGAGGGCAGAGCCCTCATGGCTAATCACTTTCCAAAAGGCCTCACCTCGTAACACCACCACAAGGGGGATAGAGTTTCCTTGTGAATTTTGGAGAGGACATATTCAAACCACAACATACAGAACTTCAATGAATACTTGTGGATTCATACATTCTTTGTGATCCTCAATAAATGATCCAAACCAATGAATAAAGGATAACTCCAGAACAAAGATCAGACATCCTAGCATAGTATGCAAGCCTACTAGAGTGTTCTGCTGCCCCCTTCTCTGTTCCCCTTATCACCTCCCCTCAGCCCAAACACCAGCCCCACCGAGCCACCTGCAGCCCTGTAAGCACCCATGCTCTTGCTCCTACTCATCACACACATCATTCCATCTGCCTAGAACACCTTCCTTCTTTCCACCTGGCTAATGTCCATTCACCTTCAAGAATTAGATGCACATTCCTCCTCCCCTTTCTACCCTGACCCTCCCAAAGAGTAGGAGCCCTCCATGGGCTCCCAGGCCCTCTGTGATTCTCTCTCTCTCTCTCTGCACCCATAATGTGCCCACCCTAAACCCTTTGGCTGTGTCTGACTCAGCAAATCAGACTCCTTTCCTCCTCCTTTTCTCCAAGAGGAGAACCCACCATCATCCATCCTGAGGTTGAACTTCTGTTTTACCTTCTCCCAAATTTGACAACTACACCTACAGATAGCTAGATAACATAATGACAATGATGAAAGTTATAACAGCCCAACATTATTGAGTGCATGCAATATGCCAGGCCAATGGGAAAACACTTTACCTTAGTATATCATTTAATCCTCACAAAACTATCAGGCAGTCAATGTGATTTTTACAGTTTACAGATAAAGAATTGGAGCTTCAGAAAGATTGAGTGACTTGCCCAATATCATGAAGCTAGTAACCGGAGCTCAAATTTCAAACTAGGCAGGTTGACCCAACAGCCCTCACTCTTGACCAAAATATCTCACTGCCACCTACCTCAAAGGTAATCATAATTGAAATTTTCCCAGGCAAATCAATAGGATAATGAAACTGGCTGGACAGAGAGGATTGTTCATCCCACACACCAGCTGAATCTGATCCGGTGCCCTATCTGGGACACTTTCCCTCTACATACATGACTTTTATATTTGCTTTGATAGTTTAAGCATGTTCATATTTTTTATGGCTCATTTTACCCATCTGACACCACTGTGAAGTAGACAGAAGAGGTACTCTCGCTTGGAAACTCATGCGAGCTACTAAAGCAAAGGGAGGTTAGGTGACCAGCCTGAGGTTACGTGGAGAATGAGAGGGCAGCTGGGCTTTGACTTCGGGTCTCCTCCTCCCAGTCCCAGGATTAAAGGACAGTGATGTGGAATTACGACCAGAGCCCACCCAGCCCCTGTCCCGTGGTTGTCCACATCCCCCCTGGGGATAAGGATGCCTGTGAAAACTAAGAGACTCATGTTCCTTGGTGCTCTGGAAGCTCTGCTCTGGGGTCCTCTGGAAGAGCCAAGCACAATGAAAGTACATCCCCAGTGAGGAGAGAGTAGTATCCCTAGGATCTTGGAGCTGTCAGAGGTGCCAGAGTGACATGGAGGCCAAGAGAGCTCCCAAGGCAGCAACCTGGGAGGCATCAAGCTGTAAGCTGGTACAGGCAGCAGCCTGGGGCTACACACAACCACAGAGCAGATCATGGGAGGAGGGATGGAGAGCCCTGAGCACCCAGCTTGAGGAAGCTCCAACTAGAGAGAGCTGGAATCCTGCATAAGCAAGTGTTGTAGGAAAATAACAGCCCCCTCCAGAGATGTCCACAACCTAATCCCAGAACCTGTGAATATGTTAGTCGGCATGGCCAAAGGAATTTCTGCAAGTGTGATTAAGTTAGGGATCTTGAGATGGGGAGATTATCATGAATTATCTGGGTGGGCCCCATGTCATCACAAGGGTCCTTAAAAAGGAAGAGAAAGCAGGAGAGTCAGAGAAGGTGATACAATGATGGAAGCAGAGATGACAGTCATGTGGACCCATGAGCCAAGGAAAGCTGGCGGCCTCTAGAAGCTGGAAACAGTACAGAATAAATTCTCCCCTAGAGCTTCCAAGGAACCAGCCCTGCTGACAACTTCGCTTTAGCCCAAGGAAGCTACTTAGGACTTCTGACCTCCAGAACTCTAAGGGAATAAATTTGTAGGTTTTTAAAGTCGTTGAGTTTATGGTAATTTGTTGGAGCAGCACAGGAAAATTAATAATACAGCAAGCAAGAGCTCTCTAGCCAATGGACTCAGGCTCTGATGGTAGACATAACCATTTGTTCATTTGCTGAGCAAATACTATATATTCAGCACCATGCTGAAAAAACATCCGGCGAGCAAAACAAACATGGCCCCTCTCATCAGGGAGCTTGAAATCCAGTGGGGAAGACCTGCAGTATGCTGGTTATGGATTCATGGCCTCTCAGTTCCAAGTTCACCCCTCATTACCTGCTCTGTGAAAATAGATCTGAGCCCTATTTCAATATTTTTGCTTTTCCAATGGGCACAATGTTAGGCTTTGTCAGTAGAACATGCTGGAGAGACAGTTTGGGAGGAAAGGGTTGGCTTTCTGATGCTGAGGCCCTCTCTCTGCAGCTCCTGCCATGCATGGACCTTCTCCAGCATGAGTGGCTTCCTCGGTGTCCCACTCCTGCAGTGCATGGTGGCCAGCAGCACCTCACAGCTGGCAGCTTTCCCCAACATCCACCTTCAGTAGTTTGGTAGCAAGTGCATCACCCTTGTGAACAGCTGTCCCTAGCACTACAGAGGACAGATTTCCATCAAGCTCCATCCGAGTGCTGCATCAGCAACTTGTCTGCCATTCAGCAAGCTGTGACCACAACCTCTCCAGAAATGTTGCTTTGTGGGGATAGGCAGGGAAACCTCTTCTTTGAGCATTATAGTTCAGCCCTCAGGCTAGTAGCTGCTCCCTATATCTGCCATTCCTATGTTCTTTAGAGTTCTCTTCACTTCTAACTAACCAATCCCTCACTATCCCAGTCCTCTGTGATAGTTAACAATTCTCTATGTTAAACTTTCCGTGTTCACATTCTTTCTTATGGCTGGACCTAGACTGAGACAGACAGGACACAAACACCCATATAAATAAGCATAGATCACAGACAGTGATGGGATCTGCACAAGACAAGGACAAATAAGTGAAAATAGAAAGGGGGAGACTAATTTAGCCAGGGCAACCAGGAGAGGCCTCTCCACGAGTTGACCTTCAAATGAAAAGTGACAAGAAATCAGCCGTAGTGGAGCATTCTGGGCCGAGGGAGCCAAAAGGAGACCTGAGAGGAACGAGACTTGGCATGGCCACGTTCTGAATATGCAAGCTTCTGAGGGACAGGCTGGATTTGGTTAGCAGGAGTCACATCATGCAATAAAACAAGCAAGATAACAGCACTGGCTGGAGCCCGTCACCCTCAAATCCAGTCCCTGGCCCTCCTCTGATCAGTTCTGGATCATAGTAGTGTTGACTCCTGAAGACGCTGCTTCCTAAGCTTATGCCTCAGCCAGCAGGATGAGATTAAGTGAAAGACTTTGCAGGATCTGGCAGGAGGAGGGAGGTAGAAGCCAGGTAATTCCTCACCCCACTCCCAGCCCTGCCTCAGGTAGCATCCTTTGCAACAGTTGAATCTCTCCCACACTCCAGCCCTAACCAGGATGCTCAAATGTGATTCTAGCTGCAGCAGTGACCCCCAGGTCCTGGGCTCTGGTTATACCCCCTCCACCCTCACCCTCTGGCCTGGGGGTGGGAGCAGATTCCCACTCTTACTAGGGTGCCCAGCTCTCCCCTGTTCTACGTCTGCTTCTCATCTGTTTCATTCCCTGTGTACTTAAGTCCTTGCATTTAAAGCTGCTCTGTTCTAACTACAGAGGAATTTCTGCTTCTCATCAGACTCTGAAAATAGTGAGCCCATTTTCTGTACATTGTGTAGCTATGTACCCTAGTTCCCTTACTTCATGCAGAGCGGTCCAGTGTTAATTGCCACTGATCTTTCCAGGACTTGCTTTGGAATAAGGAAAAGGAGAAGGGGAAGGGGAAGAGGAAGGAGGAGAAGAAGGAGAAGGAGGAGAAGGAGGAGAAAGAAGGAGAAGGAGAATGAGAAAGAGGAGAAGGAGGGGAAGTGAAGGAAGAGGAAGAGAAGGAGGAAGGAGAAGGTGGAAGTAGAGGAGGTGGCAGCAGTGGTAGCTTCCAAACCCACAGTGAATGGATGCTACAGATAAAGCATAGAGCAAAGTGGTAAGGACTTTGAGTAGAGATTCCCCAACCTCAGCCTGACCTAGCTGAGCTGGAGAATTTATAGATGGGTTCCCAGACACAAGGAATGCAGTTTCATTCCACCTTAAAACCCACACCCATCCATCTCTGTTCCCTAACAGGTACTTCCCCATCTAGATGTGGCTGCCTAAAAACCACAATGTGGGTCAATGACGATAGGAATGATCTCCGTCAGTCTAATCTTCAAAAACTAAATGACCCTGGAAGCTTGGACTAAAGCACAGATCCATTCATTCATCCAACAAACATTAACTGTGCCAGCCATTGTGCTAGGTGCAGGGGTGAAAGATGTGGACACAACTGACCAGGATAACCCTACTGTCATGAATCCCACCTTCTGGGGAGGAAGACAGAAAATGAACCCTAAATATCAACCAGTGATAACGTCTAGGAAGAAGATAAAACAGGATGATGACAGGTAGAGGGTGATGAGCTGGCAGGGGAGGGAGGGCCAATTTTAGACAACAAGGTCAGAGAAGGTGACTCCCTAACAGCTGAGGTGGGGAAAGGACCCAGACATGGGAGATGTAGGGAAAGTGTGTTCCCAGCAGAGAGAGATACTCAACACCCTTGAGACACTCGAGATTCGGGAATGGTAGAATTAATTCTAAGATATAGGGTTCAAAAGAGTCTCATCTTTGTTGTTTAACTTGCATGATGAATGATCAAAAGCACCCACAGATTTTTCCAGAGTATCTGGACATGGATCCCACACTTTGGTACCAGACAGGAAAGTCAAGGCAGTGCAGAAAATGGTTGAACATTTCCAGTGTGGAAAAGGGTATTAAGCAGGTGGTACCCAAGGACTTACTGTCTCTGTGGAATCTCTGGAATTTAGGCTCTGGAATCTCACCCATGACCCTGATCTCAGATGTAGCCCCTAAGCTTGACTACGAACATAACTTCAACCAAGCCCAGGGGAAGAAGTCCAATCACCTCCAGGCCAGTGAAGCAGAAACACAGGCCGTTTTGTGGACTCTGGGGCTCTACCCAGCTTAAAGTGGTCAGTTCCCAGCAAGGCTCTTTCAGTCCATCTGCATTTTAGAGTTTTCCAATCCATAAGTTACCTGGGAGCCTTCAGGGCAAAGCCAATTGACAAGGGGTCAGTTACTTGGCATACAGAGCCACTGTTCCCACCATGTAACCCTGATGCATTTCAACAAAACTGTTTTCACTCAGTGTAGCACTCAGTCCTGATATGCACGCAGGTTTGATTGAGAAAATAAAGAATAAGGGCTCCCCAGGAAACAGTTCTGCAATATCCACAAATGAAAAGGGATTTACACGGTAGACCTTAAATAGTTCCCAAGGAGCCATTATGAAAAGCGGGTAGATCAAATGCAATTTAAGTATATTTTCCTTGTTTAAACAGTGTATCAGGTATGTCGGAAATAACAGATTATACAGTGCATCATGTTTAAAGAAAACTGCTTTGTGACACTTTCTCTGAAGCCCCCAGATTCCTCACCATGGCAAGAGGGACGATGCCCACGAAGGTTGTCTGGCTGACGAAGATCTCGGAGATGACCAGCTCACTCATGGAGTCCTCAATCGGGTACTCCACCTGCCAGGTAATCTGCTGGGCCCCAGCCAGGTCACTGCTGTTATCGATTCCAAAGTCCACTTGCAAGATCTCATAGAAGGATCCATTTACCCTGGAAAACAAACACATATTAAGGTTCCATTTAAAACCTTAGACTCAGCAGAATGTCAAGAATGTAATAAATTGCCGCATTCTTATTTGTCAACCAAAAGAATGACTGCCAAGTTCAACAAGTCACACAGCAGTGTTGTCAGAGCCTAATTCACAGCTGCCCATCAGCAGCCCACACCTCAGAATGGGCTGACGATCCGTCTCTAGGGCTTTGTGTTGCAGAAAGCAGGCTGTCTTTCACTGGATGAGTAACTCGATCAGCATTTCACCTCTGCGCATGCCACACACAGCTCTCCCCTCCCCAGCCCAGGCATGGGCATGCCACGGTCCAAGCTCCACACTCAGGAAAGGCCCCCAAGCCACTTCATGTAGCTTCACTGCTCCTCCAATCACAAAGCACACCCTGGACCTTGGCCATTCCTGCTTCTACTTAGCTGAGGTCTGTAGACCAGTTGTTAAAACTCTCCAAGCTTTAGAATTTGCAGAGAATAGTGGGGACCTCATGGGTGTGTGGAAGCATCAGGAGACTGAGAGTGAGAAAGAACTTCACACACTACGTGGTTTACTACATAAACTATGAGCAACATAAGAAGATACTATACTGGACTTCTCATTTCACCAAATGGGATTAGAAGTAATGTAAAAAAATCCCACCTGCCTTAATTCATGGAATGACAACATATGTGTGTTTGGAGGTGGGGGGGCTATGAAGTTGGTGAATTCTTTATAACTGAAAAAGACTAGTGTGATTCTGGTATTTGTATGTGCAGGGAGCCCCTTGTCATTGACATGGACTTGTAAATTGCAGGCTATCACATTGTCAGGGAAGTCACTGAACAGAGTTAAAACAGAAAGCCATGCAGCACAGGATTGTGAATGACCCTGATCCATCAGCCTGTTTCCAGCCCAGTGAATCTAGCTCCACTCAGATAGAAGGAAGGCAACAGCAGAGCAGCTGATCCACAAGCTCCCCCAAGGCCTGAGCCACACACACCAGCAGCTCCTTCTCTGCCAATGAGCCTCCCAGGACCAATGTAGGCTGAGAAGTCTCCTTCCTGCCTCTGGGGGCCTAAGCAAGGTCTGCAGTCTGGGCTCCCAAACTCACAACCTGTGCAGAGTTTTGAAAAAGAACCTGCTGCCTGCTGCTTGTCTAATGGACTCTCCTACCATGGACAGCTCCCCTGCACTGGGACTCCCATAAGAACAGTGGTGGGGAAACCACACCTGCTTCCTTGTATATGCCAAGAGGTACCAGAGGAACACTGGAATATAGACACAGCACTGACAACACTAAATCACACTGACCTGATTGGTAAGAAATTCTACCCAAAGGGAAACCACATTGAACTCCACGTAGAATTGGTCATGGGCAACCTTTTTCCCATTTAGCCAAGATTTTAAGGAACTCTCTGATACCACAGTGCCCAATATGGTGGCCACCAGCCACAAATGGCTATTTACATGCAAATTAAAATAATTTAAAAATAAGTCAAATTTAAATTCAGTTCTTCAGTCACAGTATCCTAATTTCAAATGCTCACCAGCCACATGTGGCCCATGGTGACATGTTGCACAGGGCAGGTAGATAACTGCTGACCTGCTTTGTACCCTGGGAAAGACATTTATGGCCCTTCCACCGTCAGCTTCCTTGTCTGAAAAATGAGTGAATAACAATAATATTGGTCTTTCTACTTTCAGTAGAATTATGGGGATGGAATGAGGGAATGGGTGTGTATTCACTTCATGTACCATCCAGTAATATGAATTCATACTGTGATGATCTCAGAATCACAGGAGACACACAGCTGTGGAAAAGTTTAGGGGCTCCCATGGGCAAACATAGCCAGGTGGTCCCAGCTGAGCCTAAGCTGCACATAGGTACTTGGGATCTATAAACCTTCAAATATCCATTGGTACAAGTTATTTTGTAAGAAAACGTGTGTTGGGCTGGGTGCGGTGGCTCACACCTGTAATCCCAGCACTTTGGGAGGCCGAGGCGGGTGGATCACGAGGTCAGGAGATCAAGACCATCCTGGCTAACACGGTGAAACCCCGTCTCTGCTAAAAATGCCAAAAAAAGAAAAAAAAATCAGCCGGGCATGGTGGCAGGTGCCTGTAGTCCCAGCTACTCGGGAGGCTGAGGCAGGAGAATGGCGTGAACCCGAAAGGTGGAGCTTGCAGTGAGCTGAGATCGCGCCGCTGCACTCCACCCTAGGTGAAAGTGCGAGACTCTGTCTCAAAAAAAGAAAAGAAAATGTACGTTGAATAGCAGTTTCTGACCTCATGAGAGGATGGAAAGTGTGCACACATGGGACCCCCCTTCTCATCAGGGGACCCCTATTTACCTGGGTATCTTTAGTGAAAGGCAAAGAAAGTAGAGATGACGGGCTGAGCTTTTAGCTCAGTTTTCAGCTAGAGTCACCTCATGCGCACCCCTGCCATTTCCCATCAACCATATTCCAGCCTAATTTCCTTCACTAGTCACAGAAATTCTCCACGAATCCATCTGTTAGGTCACCTCCTACAAGAGATGCTTGGTCCTGTCAGACCAAATTTTCAATTTCTCTTTGGGCTGCACAGTGCTTTGTAACCAGAAGTAGGAAGCTGCTTCCAAAACCTCCCAGGTTCTCAGCATTCCGTAGACCTCAGAGAAGCTAATGCCAGGGAAGCGAAGATCCAGTGAGAGGAGAAATGAGCCAGCCATTTTATGCTGCTAAATTCACACTCTGGTCCTGGGGTAAAGAAAGAGAAGTGGCCAGTCTTTAGGCAAAGAGGGTAGGTCTGCATAAGATGATCAGCCCTTCTGACTGTGGGCACGTCCTGCCCCTCTCCAACTTCCCAGCTTGTGAGCTGGACCAGCTGCAGGAACCTGCCCAAGTCCAGCAATGAATGGAATAACAATTAAGGCAGAGCTGCTTTTATGTAAAAGTTTTTTTTAAAGTCATTTCTCTCTATCCAGAGGAAAGAGGTCTTACACTTTTAGGCAATGAGCATGCTTGCTAATGAGTCCATTTCTACAAAAATGAGTTCATAACTGGTAATTTGACCTGCTCCCAATGTAGTCTTGATAAGCCTTTCAAATATCAAGAAGTGTTTCATGATTCTCTCAGTTTAATAATTACAACTGCCTTTGAGGAATCAGGATCAGTGTTTCAGCCATGAGACATTCATTGGGCAATTTTTCCTGCAGTGGGGAAGGATGCATGTGAGAGTGCGATAGTGTATGTGACTCTGTGTGAGAACGTGATAGTGTGTGTGAGTGTGTGTGAATGTGAGTGTGTGTGTGTATGAGTGTGTGAGGATGTGATAGTGTGTGTGATAGTGTTAGTGTGTGATAGTGAGTGTGTGTGAGATTGTGTTTGTGTGTGATTGTGAGTGTGAGAGTGCGATTGTGTGAGTATATGTGAAAGAATGCGTGAACGTGGGGGTGTGGGAGTGTGTGGGAGTGCATAGGAGTGTGGGAGAAAGGAGAATGTGTGCATGTGTGAGTGTGTGTGTCGGCACAAGAATGTGCAGCTCTGTGTGTGACAGAGAAATAGGATATGTGCTTGTGTTTGTGTGTGTAAATGTGTACGTGAGAATGTCTATGAGTGTGTCTGTGTGAGAGGGAGAATGTGTGGGTGTGTGTGAGAGAGAATGTGGGAATGTGTTGATAGAATGTGTATTTGTGTGAATGTGAAAGAGATGTGTGAATGTGAGAATGAGTGAATGTGTGTGAGAATGAATATGTGTGAGAATGTGTGTGAATGTGTGTGAGAACGTGTGAATATGTGTTGTGTGAGTGTGAGAGGGAATGTGTGTGTGAGTTTAAGAATGTGTGAAGGGGTGTGAATGTGTCAATGTGTGTGTGAGTGAATGTGTGAATATGTGCTGTATGAGTGTGTGTGAGAGGGAATGTGTGTGTGAGTGTGGGAGACAGACTGTATGAATGAATGTGTGTGAGCGTGAGAATGTGTGAAGGGGTGTGAGTGAATGTGTCAATGTGTGTGAGTGTGACAGAATGTGTGAATGTGTTTCTGTGAGAGAACATGTGAATAGTGTGCATGTGTGTGAGAGAATTTGTGTGTGAGTGAATGTGTGAATGTGTGTCTGAGAGAGAATGCGTGAGTGTGTGAGAGAATGTGTGAACGTGAGTGTCTGAGCATGAGAGAATGTGTGAGTGTGGGAGAGAAGGTGTGAATACATGTGTTTGTGTGAGTGTGTCTGCATGTGTTAGGAGGAATCCGCCATGGAGTGGCCACACTGCTTGGCTGTTTCTCCCTCAAGCTCCAGCACACACCTTCCTTCCAAAACGACTTGAATCCCAGAAGCCCTGTTTACCATGGAAACCCCCCTTCCATAAAAGCTGAGCGACCTCTCTGGAGCCCTGGAACCCCTGAGGAGAGGCTGAGGCACCTTTTAGTGCACAGTGTGGCTGCAGCTCAGTCGTGCCAGCCAGGAGGAGGAGGAGCCACGGGGCAGCAGAGAGGGATGGGGCACCCAACCCAGCAGTGTGTCCCCAGGACCACATCTGGCTGTTTCTCAGTGCATTGCTCATGATCACAAGAGTGACTGCTTCACAGGACCAGGGAAGGGAAGGAGGGATCAGAAAGGTGGGAGGGAGGAAGAAAAAAAGAAGAGTGGGCACGTTCGAAAGCTTGAACTGTTCTCCAGCAGGTTGTGTCATTTACATAGATTATTTTTTGCAAACGTCTGGATGGTTCTGAGCTACCAGGCAGAGATGGTAACACTTTCCCCACATGGGAATTCTAAAAATGGGACAAGAGAAGCTGTCTCTGGTCTCAGGTCTCTGTTTTTTCTTAGACTTTTTCTAGGCATTAATTTTTAAGATGACCAAAAAGCAAGGTAAACTACTGAGTGATGATTACACTGAACAAATGTCCCAGGATAGGATTTGCTGGTGCCTCTCAGGAAATACAATGGGAGATGGGGACCTCTGACTCCTCCTCTCGACCGTGACCTCCATGAGGACACAGATGTGCCTGTACTGTTGCTGCCCTGACTGTAGTGCTGACACAGCACCTGAAAAATTGTAGGAGTTCAATGAGTATTTGTTTAATTCTTTGAACATACTTAAAAGACCCAATAGGATACCCTGTAAAACTCGGCGGGGTGGGGTGGGGGGCGCGTGGCGTTTGCATTCTGGGAGACAAGAAGTGACGAGCCAGCAGAGCCTTGAGCCGTATTCTCCTTCCAGGCCGTAAGTCTGTTTATAGACTCTGCTTAGAGAAGACACGTCTGTCTTCACTACTGGACCACAGTAAGTTCCTCAAAAGCCAGAACCTATTATAACACCATAGTCACTACAGTTCCTGGCACATTATTCACTAATATTTATTTGGCACCCCCAGTGATGTGTTGGGCACTGAGATTCATTAGTAGACAAAACAGATGAGACTCCTGTCTTACTAGTCAGGAAAATAAAAGACCACATAATGACAAATGCTATCATGAACACAAAATGGAAGAATTAAAGTTGTTTTAAGAATTAAACAAAATTCTGGAGGAGGTGGAGCCAAGATGGCCCAATAGGAACAGCTCCGGTCTACAGCTCCCAGAGTGAGCGATGCATAAGACGGGTGATTTCTGCATTTCCATCTGAGGTACCGGGTTCATCTCACTAGGGAGTGCCAAACAGTGGGTGCAGGACAGTCAGTTTAGCACACACTGCGTGAGCCAAGCCGAAGCAGGGCGAGGCATTGTCTCACTCAGGAAGTGCGAGGGGTCAGGGAGTTCCCTTTCCTAGTCAAAGAAAGGGGTGACAGATGGCACCTGGAACATCGGGTCACTCCCACCCTAATACTGCGCTTTTCCAACGGGCTTGGACAACAGCACACCAGGAGATTGTGTCCCGCACCTGGCTCGGAGGGTCCTACACCCACGGAGTCTCGCTGATTGCTAGGACAGCAGTCTGAGATCAAACTGCAAGGCAGCAGCGAGGCTGGGGGAGGGGCACCCGCCATTGCCCAGGCTTGCTTAGGTAAACAAAGAAGTCAGGAAGCTCGAACTGGGTGGAGCCCACCACAGCTCAAGGAGGCCTGCCTGCCTCTGTAGGCTCCACCTCTGGGGGCAGGGCACAGACAAACAAAAAGACAGCAGTAACCTCTGCAGACTTAAATGACCCTGTCTGACAGCTTTGAAGAGAGCAGTGGTTCTCCCAGCACGCAGCTGGAGATCTGAGAACGGGCAGACTGCCTCCTAAAGTGGGTCCCTGACCCCCGAGCAGCCTAACTGGGAGGCACTCCCCAGTAGGGACAGACTGACACCTCACTCGGCTGGGTACTCCTCTGAGACAAAACTTACAGAGGAACGATCAGACAGCTGAATTTGCGGTTCATGAAAATCCGCTGTTCTGCAGCCACCACTGTTGACACCCAGGCAAACAGGGTCTGGAGTGGACCTCTAACAAACTCCAACAGACCTGCAGCTGAGGGTCCTGTCTGTTAGAAGGAAAACTAACAAACAGAAAGGACATCCACACCAAAAACCCAGCTGTACATCACCATCATCAAAGACCAAAAGTAGAAAAAACTACAAAGATGGGGAGAAAACAGAGAAGAAAAACTGGAAACTCTAAAAAGCAGAGCACCTCTCCTCCTCCAAAGGAACACAGTTCCACGCCAGCAACAGAACAAAGCTGGAAGGAGAATGACTTTGACGAGTTGAGAGAAGAAGGCTTCGGACGATCCAACTACTCCGAGCTACAGGAGGAAATTCAAACCAATGGCAAAGAAGTTAAAAACTTTGAAAAAAAATTAGACGAATGTATAACTAAAATGACCAATGCAGAGAAGTGCTTAAAGGAGCTGATGGAGCTGAAAGCCAAGTTTCGAGAACTACGTGAAGAATACAGAAGCCTCAGTAGCCGAAGAGATCAACTGGAAGAAAGGCTATCAGTGATGGAAGATGAAATGAATGAAATGAAGAGAGAAGGGAAGTTTAGAGAAAAAAGAATAAAAAGAAATGAACAAAGCCTCCAAGAAATATGGGACTATGTGAAAAGACCAAACCTACGTCTGATTGGTGTACCTGAAAGTGATGGGGAGAATGGAACCAAGTTGGAAAACACTCTGCAAGATATTATCCAGGAGAACTTCCCCAATCTAGCAAGGCAGGCCAACATTCAGATTCAGGAAATACAGAGAACGCCACAAAGATACTCCTCGAGAAGAGCAACCCAAAGACACATAATTGTCAGATTCACCAAAGTTGAAATGAAGGAAAAAATATTAAGGGCGGCCAGAGAGAAAGGTCGGGTTACCCACAAAGGGAAGCCCATCAGACTAACAGGAGATCTCTCAGCAGAAACTCTACAAGCCAGAAGAGAGTAGGGGCCAATATTCAACATTCTTAAAGAAAAGAATTTTCAACCCAGAATTTCATATCCAGCCAAACTAAGCTTCATAAGTGAAGGAGAAATAAAATACTTTACAGACAAGCAAATGCTGAGAGATTTCATCACCACCAGGCCTGCCCTAAAAGAGCTCCTGAAGGAAGCACTAAACATGGAAAGGAAGAACCAGTACCAGCCACTGCAAAAACATGCCAAATTGTAAAGACCATCGAGGCTAGGAAGAAACTACATCAACTAACGAGCAAAATAACCAGCTAACATCATAATGACAGGATCAAATTCACACATAACAATATTAACTTTAAGTGTAAATGGGCTAAATGCTCCAATTAAAAGACACAGACTGGCAAATTGGATAAGGAGTCAAGACCCATCAGTGTGCTGTATTCAGGAAACCCATCTCACTTGCAGAGACACACATAGACTCAAAATAAAGGGATGGAGGAAGATCTACCAAGCAAATGGAAAACAAAAAAAGGCAGGGGTTGCAATCCTAATCTCTGATAAAACAGACTTTAAACCAACAAAGATCAAAAGAGACAAAGAAGGCCATTACATAATGGTAAAGGGATCAATTCAACAAGAAGAGCTAACTATCCTAAATATATATGCACCCAATACAGGGCACCCAAATTCATAAAGGAAGTCCTCAGTGACCTACAAAGAGACTTAGACTCCCACACAATAATAATAGGAGATTTTAACACCCCACTGTCAACATTAGACAGATCAACGAGACAGAAAGCTAACAAGGATACCCAGGAATTGAACTCAGCTCTGCACCAAGCGGACCTAATAGACATCTACAGAACTCTCCACCCCAAATCAACAGAATATACATTTTTTTAGCACCACACCACACCTATTCCAAAATTGACCACATAGTTGGAAGTAAAGCTCCCCTCAGCAAATGTAAAAGAACAGAAATTATAACAAACTGTCTCTCAGACCACAGTGCAATCAAACTAGAACTCAGGATTAAGAAACTCACTCAAAACCGCTCAACTACATGGAAACTGAACAACCTGCTCCTGAATGACTACTGGGTACATAACGAAATGAAGGCAGAAATAAAGATGTTCTTTGAAACCAACGAGAACAAAGACAAAACGTACCAGAATCTCTGGGACACATTCAAAGCAGTGTGTAGAGGGAAATTTATAGCACTAATGCCCACAAGAGAAAGCAGGAAAGATCCAAAATTGACACCCTAACATCACAATTAAAAGAACTAGAAAAGCAAGAGCAAACACATTCAAAAGCTAGCAGAAGGCAAGAAATAACTAAAATCAGAGCAGAACTGAAGGAAATAGAGACACAAAAAACCCTTCAAAAAATTAATGAATCCAGGAGCTGGTTTTTTGAAAAGATCAACAAAATTGATAGACAAATACAATCTACCATCAGAGAATACTACAAACACCTCTACGCAAATAAACTAGAAAATCTAGAAGAAATGGATAAATTTCTCGACACATACACCCTCCCAAGACTAAACCAGGAAGAAGTTGAATCTCTGAATAGACCAATAACAGGCTCTGAAATTGTGGCAATAATCAATAGCTTACCAACCAAAAAGAGTCCAAGACCAGATGGATTCACAGCCGAATTCTACCAGAGGTACAAGGAGGAACTGGTACCATTCCTTCTGAAACTATTCCAATCGATAGAAAAAGAGGGAATCCTCCCTAACACATTTTATGAGGCCAGCATCATCCTGATACCAAAGCCTGGCAGAGACACAACCAAAAAAGAGAATTTCAGACCAATATCCTTGATGAACATTGATGCAAAAATCCTCAATAAAATACTGGCAAACCGAATCCAGCCGCACATCAAAAAGCTTATCCACCATGATCAAGTGGGCTTCATCCCTGGGATGCAAGGCTGGTTCAACATACACAAATCAATAAATGTAATCCAGCATATAAACAGAACCAAAGACAAAAACCACATGATTATCTCAATAGATGCAGAAAAGGCCTTTGACAAAATTCAACAACCTTCATGCTAAAAACTCTCAATAAATTAGGTATTGATGGGACGTATCTCAAAATAATAAGAGCTATCTATGACAAACCCACAGCCAATATCACAATGAATGGGAAAAACTGGAAGCATTCCCTTTGAAAAGTGGCACAAGACAGGGATGCCCTCTCTCACCACTCCTATTCAACACAGTGTTGGAAGTTCTGGTCAGGGCAATCAGGCAGGAGAAGGAAATAAAGGGTATTCAATTAGGAAAAGAGGAAGTCAAATTGTCCCTGTTTGCAAATGACATGATTGTATATCTAGAAAACCCCATTGTCTCAGCCCAAAATCTCCTTAAGCTGATAAGCAACTTCAGCAAAGTCTCAGGATACAAAATCAATGTACAAAAATCACAAGCATTCTTGTACACCAATCACAGACAAACAGAGAGCCAAATCATGAGTGAACTCCCATTCACAATTGCTTCAAAGAGAATAAAATACCTAGGAATCCAACTTACAAGGGATGTGAAGGACCTCTTCAAGGAGAACTACAAACCACTGCTCAATGAAATAAAAGAGGATACAAACAAATGGAAGAACATTCCATGCTCATGGGTTGGAAGAATCAATATCATGAAAATGGCCACACTGTCCAAGGTAATTTATAGATTCAACGCCATCCCTATCAAGCTACCAATGACTTTCTTCACAGAATTTCATATGGAACCAAAAAAGAGCCCGCATCGCCAAGTCAATCCTAAGCCAAAAGAACAAAGCTGGAGGCATCACGCTACCTGACTTCAAACTATACTACAAGATCAATGGAACAGAACAGAGCCCTCAGAAATGACGCCGCATAGCTACAACTATCTGATCTTTGACAAACCTGACAAAAATAAGAAATGGGGAAAGGATTCCCTATTTAATAAATGGTGCTGGGAAAACTGGCTAGCCATATGTAGGAAGCTGAAACTGGATCCCTTCCTTACACCTTATACAAAAATTAATTCAAGATGGATTAAAGACTTATATGTTAGACCTAAAACCATTAAAATCCTACAAGAAAACCTAGGCAATACCATTCAGGACATAGGCGTGGGCAAGGACTTCATGTCTAAAACACCAAAAGCAATGGCAACAAAAGCCAAAATTGACAAATGGGATCTAATTAAACTAAAGAGCTTCTGCACAGCAAAAGAAACTACCATCAGAGTGAACAGGCAACCTACAGAATGGGAGAAAATTTTTGCAACCTACTCATCTGACAAAGGGCTAATATCCAGAATCTACAATGAACTCAAACAAATTTACAAGAAAAAAACAAACAACCCCATCAAAAAGTGGGCAGAGGACATGAACAGACACTTCTCAAAAGAAGACATTTATGCAGCCAGAAAACACATGAAGAAATGCTCATCATCACTGGACATCAGAGAAATGCAAATCAAAACCACAGTGAGATACCATCTCACACCAGTTAGAATGGCCATCATAAATGTCTTCTTTTGAGAGTGTCTGTGCTCATCATCACTGGCCATCAGAGAAATGCAAATCGAAACCACAGTAAGATACCATCTCACACCAGTTAGAATGGCCATCATTAAAAAGTCAGGAAACAACAGGTGCTGGAGAGGATGTGGAGAAATAGGAACACTTTTACACTGTTGGTGGGACTGTAAACTAGTTCAACCATTGTGGAAGTCAGTGTGGCGATTCCTCAGGGATCTAGAACCAGAAATACCATTTGACCCAGCCATCCCATTACTGGGTATATACCAAAAGGCCTATAAATCATGCTGCTATAAAGACACATGCACATGTATGTTTATTGCGGCACTATTCACAATAGCAAAGACTTGGAACCAACCCAAATGTCCAACAACAATAGACTGGATTAAGAAAATGTGGCATATATACACCATGGAATACTATGCAGCCATAAAAAATGATGAGTTCATGTCCTTTGTAGGGACATGGATGAAACTGGAAACCATCATTCTCAGTAAACTATCGCAAGGACAAAAAACCAAACACAGCATGTTCTCACTCATAGGTGGGAATTGAACAATGAGAACTCATGGACACAGGAAGGGGAATATCACATTCCGGGTACTGTTGTGGGGTGGGGGGTGGGGGGGGCAGGGACAGCATTAGGAGATATACCTAATGCTAAATGGCGAGTTAATGGGTGCAGCATACCAACATGGCACATGGATACATATGTAACAAACCAGCACATTGTGCACATGTACCCTAAAACTTAAAGTATAATAATAATAATAATAAAGAATTAAACAAAATTCTTCAATTTTTAAAAATTAAAAAAAAATTAAAAAATGGTCACCTTAAATTTCAAAATAGAATATAAATGACAACAGAAGACAACGGAAGGGGGTTCTGGAGTAAGAAGCTGGCATCTGAGCTGAGACCTGAAGGGTGAGTAGAAACCAAGCAGATCCTCAGCAAGTGTTTGTTGAATGAATAAGTCTATTTTAAGTTAAAAAATTCATAGGAAAACTGCATCCCAAACCATCAGCATGAACACAAGGTGCTAAATAAAAAAGAGCATCCTTCAAGTCTTTGTTTGAATGCGGCCAGCTCAGTAAAGCCTCCTCTGACCACCCCACTTAAAATTCTATTCTCATCTCCACAATTCCAACCCCCTTATCTGGCTCTAGCTTTTCCATGGCTTTTATCTTCTAACATACTGTTATTTATTGATCATGTTGATACTCTCTCGCGCGTGCACGCTCTCGCTCTCTCACGCGCACACACACGCACATACGCACATGCACATACAGGTATGTAAGTGCCTGTTTCGCTCACGAATGTATCCCCCACACTTAGAAGGCTGTCTGGGACATAGGAGATGCTCATTAGACATCTGTTGAATGAACGAATGAATGAATGAATGAGTGTTAAACACAATTTGATCGAGTCTCAGAGGAGCATGTGCTGAGTGCAGCAGAGCCCCTGAGCTGCAGGTGAGTGGAGGAGACAGACCTGCATAGGTGGGCAGGCCAGGGAAGGCTCCCGGAGAGGCTGGGCTGTGGCTGAGCTTTGAGGACTGGGCTTGATGACAGGCAGCTGCCACAGCCCCACTGCGTGGGTCCGCTCATCACCCCTGTTTCCCCTCCTGACATCCTTCCCACTCCCTGAGTCCCCACCAACACTGGTGTCCTAGAGAGGAGAGGGCACATTCCTGCTCACGGATCCCTTCAACAGACTAGAGGTCTTTAGTTCATCTCTCTGCCTCTCATACAACCTTTTTTTCATCAGGATCTAATGGCTGGCTCTCAGAATGGGGCATAAACAAACCATCTCCTTCTGCAGTTTCATAGGATCCAGGCACCGCCTCCTAATTTCCGTTTTGTCAAGGGCAGTTCTGCTTTCTCTGAGTATGCTCTGAAAAGACCAGGCAGGCAGCGGTTGGCAGTCAAAAGTCTAGAGGTTACAAATACTTAAGGGCCACTAGTCTAAATTAGGGACTTATCTTTTAGGACTCAAAACATTCTCTCATTATTGGTTAGATTTTCTGACTTCCCATCATCCAATTGCTACATAGAACTTTTTAAAAAAAATCTAGGACTGTGCCAACTGGGCATACTCTAAGAAATTGGGTTCCTTTATGGCATTTCTGGCTGATGGGGGAAATTAAATAGAAATCCCAGAGGTTGCAGCTTCATATGACTGAGCTGCTCACAGCCAGAGCCATACTTTGCTTAATCATCCCACTATCATGTTTTACAAAATTTGGATCAGCTGGCAATATTTTTTAATATGGAGAATCTATACCCCCCAAAATAGTAATTCTGGCTTCTCCGGAGAAGGTTAGGCAACACTATTCCACATTCCCATGTGGTAATAACCAGCGGGGGCAGAACACTGTCCCCTTTATTGAGGTTGAAACTTTCCAATAGGCCTAAGCCACTTTACTCACTTATTATGTCCCCCAAGTCCCTGCGGACATTTGTGATCTCTGAGAAAACACACTTGGTTTTGAACTCCCTAGTAGACACCTTTTGCACTGTGTTTCCAGCTCACCAATGATTCCTCATTCTGCTGAGAATTCAAGTACCTATTTCCACTCTTACCCTTGTCCATAGGGCGGGACATAGCATGACCTTATGAGACCTAATCTCTAGCCATGGGCTGGACTTGGTGGTGAACCCTCACCACAACTTGATGAGGGACACTTCCTAGGAATGTGATTTCCAGCTAGGAAATTTGGAATTTTGGATGCTTTTTTTTTGTTGTTTGTTTGTTTGTTGAGATGGAGTCTCGCTGTGTCGCCCATGCTAGAGTGCAGTGGCGCGATCTCGGCTCACCACAAGCTCCACCTCCCAGGTTCACACCATTCTCCTGCCTCAGCCTCCCGAGTAGCTGAGCCTACAGGCACCTGCTACCACGCCCGGCTGATTTTTTGTATTTTTAGTAGAGACAGGTTTTCACCGTGTTAGCCAGGATGGTCTCGATCTCCTAACCTCGTGATCCGCCCACTTCGGCCTCCCAAAGTGCTGGGATTACAGGTGTGAGCCACCGCGACCAGCCTGGAATGTTTTTTCAAGCAGAGATGTGAACTCTAACCAGCTGTGCAGTGATCTCTTCTACCAAGCAGATTAAGAACTGAAAAAAGAGATGAGAGTGAAAAGGACAGGGTAGAAGTTAGAATAAATATTTCCAGAGTTTCTGGTAAATTTTTACTTCCTGGTTGCAGTTCCTGGAACCCACTACAATGCTTTTCTTAGGTTCCATGAAACACCTTCAAATCCTTATAGTTCATTCCCCACAAAAGGTGAAAGCAAGCCAATTTTCTATCAAGCAATGAATGGATACACAAAATGTGGTATTTCTATACAATAGAATATTATTTTGCCATAAAAAGAATTACTGAGAAATGCTGCAATACAAATGAACCTTAAAAGCATAATGCTAAGTAAAAGAAGCCAGTCACAACAGACCATATAATGTATGACTCCATTGACAGGAAATGTCCAAAGTAGGTCAATCCATAAAGACAAAAAGTAGAATTGTGGTTGCCAAGGACTGGGGTAAGGGGGGGGAATGGGAAGTGACTGCTACTGGATACAGAGTTTCTTTGAGTGTGACAAAAATATTCTGAAATTACATAATGCGATGATTCCATGACTTTCTGAATATACTAAAAACAACTGAATTGTTCACTTTAAAAAGATGAATTACATGGCATGTTCATTATAACTCAATTGTTTTTAAATAGAAGGAAATGAGAGTAAAAATCAAGTTGCACAAGTATACGAATAGTATAATACTTTGTATAAAAATTAGAAACATGCAATAATTATTTCTATAGTTTATATTAAAAACTGCAAAAAACATGCATGGTAATGATAATGCCTACCTCAGAGAAGGGAGAGAAATAACGAATCAACAAGAGGTACTGAGGGCTCCAATTATATCTGTAAAATATATTTCTTTTAAAATTTGAAGAAAAGAAAGCCAAATAGCAAGAGGTAATAAAGCTGGGGGTAGGGGAATGAGTGTTTGTTATATTATTTTGTATACGTTTCTCTAATCAAGAAATATTTTACATAAACATAGAAGATCACCATCTTCAACTCTCTCGTTTGGTTTCTTCTGCTTTTGTTTAAATCTCAAATATATTTTTCCCTTGTAAATACTCCAAAACCTCTCCATCTGACTCCTAAGTCAGCACATAATAAGTCAGCCAACCCATTGCCCCACTTCCCAAACACAGGAAAAGGATGTTAGCGTCTTCTTATTTTTCTGTTTTTAAAACGTGTAAAGTACTTTGCAGACTGGCATGAGTGGTCTTATTTTTGCTTACCAACATTTTCCCAGAGCTGAAAACAATAAATCTTGATAATGAGCAAACACTTGAGGCACCTCCGCTTTCTCGGCTGCCAAACCCATGACAATTTCTCACACTAACAGCTCACCCTTACTTCCAGCTTATCTGATTTTATCAGCATCACCGTGACAAGCCCAGAGACAGCTAAGACAATTGCCACAATTTTTTCCCCACTGCCTCTATCTTTCTGACAACATCCCAAAACCCTCCCAGCAAATGATGACTCAGAAATCATCTTACACCACGTTCTTAAATACAACTTTTCAGAATCGTCTCTTTCTATTACCAACCTGGAGGAAAACGCTTGTTACATAAAAAATGGACAATGGATTTCTCAGTGAAAACCATTTCTATTCAGGTCTCCTTAAAGAGAAGAGGCAAACCCATGCTGACAGACATGAGAAATCGAATGACAGACTCCAGACTCCAGACACTGAGGATGCAGGACTGAATCTTGTTACTGTCCTCTGATTCCCGGGGCAAACATTCGCAGCTTCACCTCAGAGTGGAACTGGGGGTCTGATTTTGATTAATAACATAATGTTAACTTTTGAATAGATAATCCATTCCTAGGATGTAAAATTCAAAAAGTATAAAAGAAGAGAATAGTCTTCCTTCTACTGCCACCTCTCCAGACTCCCAAATCCACTCCCCACAGCCAACCCAAGTTACTCTTTTGCTTATTAGCCCTGCAGATATATTCGATGCACCTACAGGCATGAAAAAGTGTGATGCTCTGCCCCACTTTTACACAAACGTGCATATTATACACTCTGTTCTGCATCTAGAACATTTGATCTCCAGCACAAAGGGAAAAGAGAGGCCTAGTTGTTCTCCTCAGTAACTATGGAATGCCCTGGCCTGGAAGTGATGACCAGTCACATGGCCCCATCTGACCACAAAGCCAGCAAGGGCAATCCTCCTGCATGCCCAGAAGAGAAGTAGTGAACAGTACCCATAACTAGAGCGCCAGGAAGCCCGGCCCAAGCAGGTTACACAGCTATGAAGCGGAGCGTCCAGGACCCACCACACCTCTGATGCCACAGTTCATGCTGGAGAGAGACTAAATGTAACACTTGTGCATTCATACATCCACATTTACTGGGGACCACTAGGTCCCCAGCCCTGTGCCGGTTATATATCCACAGGGGGAAAGTGAAGAGCAGAGTCACACACAGAAAACTCTAATTACTGGCTGGGGGTGGTGGCTCACACCTGTAATCCCAGCACGTTGAGAGGCTGAGGCGGGAGGGTCACTTGAGGCCAGGAGTTCCAGACCAGCCTGGGCAACATGGTGAAACCCTGTCTCTACCAAAACTACAAAAATTAGCCAGGCATGGTGGTGCACACCTGTAATCCCAGCTACTCAGGAGGCTGAGGCAGGAGAATCACTTGAACCTGGGAGGCAGAGGTTGCAGTGAGCCAAGATCATACCACTGCACTCCAGGCTGGGTGACAGAGTGAGACTCTGTGTCAAAAAAAAAAAAAAGAAAAGAAAAGAAAGAAAGAAAAGAAAAGAAAACTCTAATTACTTTTCAAAGAGTCTGCTTCTGAGTGGAAACTTTCTCCTGTCATGTTGCACAGGATTACTCTGCATCTCTACTGGGAAGGGCCTCATTAAGTGGGGATCCTTCACATGCCTAATAGGCAAGTTGACTCCACCAAGTGGAAGCACCTGCTAATGAGACCAGGGTCCTGGGGTCATGCCATATGCACGCTGGTTAGCTAGATTTTCCCAGGTGGCCATGGAGGGCTCCTATAAGTCCGGCACCCTGAAGACCACTCTGGTTACTCGGGGCTAGTTGGCGGCTGCGACTGCAATCAGTGCCAATTTTTTTCCCAGACCTGGTGTCTTCCCTGCTGAGGTACAGGAGCAGCATCACACACAAAGGATTACACTGGGCTCTCCATTAAGGGAACTGTAACAATGAGATGACCAGGGCTTTGTTCGTGGCTGACCTACAAAGATCAGGCCCAAGATGAACTTCCTGCAGAACACTAGATCAGAAGAGTGCTCACATTCACCTAGAGCAAAATGTAAAGGCCGCAGATATTTGATTGTACTTACTAGGAGAATTTACTACTCTCAAAGGATGGAGTTAGAAGGTGCAAAGATCATGAAGTTTATTGCAGTCTTCCCCATTAAAGGCTACTCCATCCATCCTTCCAGTTACTCTGGTCAAAATCTTGGTCGTCCTTAACTCTTCTCTTTCCTTAATAGTGCACATGTAATGTGTCCAGAAAGCCTGCTGGTTCTACCTTAAAAATACATATTTTTTAAATACCTCACTCTAACTGCATCTACTGCTTCTGCCCTAGGCCAAGTCACCATCGTCTCTTGCTGAGGCGACTGCAATAACCTCCTACCTGATCTCTATGTCCACTCTCACCACCACTCCCACACTCTCTTCTCTCCACACAGCAGCCAGAGTGCTTCTGTTAGAACTTAAGTCAGATATTCTTCTCTCTTCTTTTCAAAACCTTGGGGAACTCTCATCTCATTCACATAAAAGGCAAAGTCCTTATAAGAATCTATACCCGGACCCTTAGCTCTATGGCCAGATACCTCCCTAAACGCTTGTCCCCCCACTCTCTCCCTGCTCACTCTGCCTGAGCCACAGCGGCGCCTTTACTGTTCCCCCAGCTCCAGCCATGCTACTGCCTCAGGGCCTTTGCACTAGCTCATGCCTCTCCCTGAGCCACTCCTCCCTATGACAGCTACACCAGCCTCGGCCTCGCCTTCAGGACTAAACTCAACAGCTGTCTTCTCAGTGGTGTCTTCTTTGATGAGCCTGCTGAAAGACCCATCTCCTACACTAGAGCGATCCCTATCGCCCTCCCTGCTGTTTCTCAACAGCACCATCAAACATACTCTATTTTATTTATTTACCTTTCTTTGGGCTATTTCTGTCCACTAGATTGTAAGCCCAGTGAGGGCAAGGGTTTTGTCTGCATGTTCCCTATATTACCCCCCAGTGCCTAGGAAAGTACCATAGTAGGCACTTCATAAACTTATCATGGATGGATGAATGAATGAATGCATGCATAATCTGTGAACCTCAAAGTAAAGACACTTCAACATGACACCCCTTTGGCTTCCCTAGATTGTAATGTTTTTATCCTTGTATCTGAGGTCTTATTCGTGTCCAACCCTGCCTAGGTCTACACAGGCACCACTCATCTCCCAGTCTTCCAATTTTAATATTCATCTATGGGCTTCTGCATTACCTTCCATAAAAGCATGAGGAAATTTCTGTTTGGCAATTTTCCTGCAAAGGAGTTTCCCTCTGCCCTGCAGAAGTTTGGAATGGGAAAGCTGTGACATACTGGAATCTCAAAAACATAAACATAATATTTGAATCCTAACTTATTTGGCACTCAGTGCTTCTGGGGCAACAATCTTCTCTTTATTGAACACCTTAAAATATGAAGTACTAGCATACAAGAAAGATATAAGACCCAAGCCCTGTCCTTGCAAACAGTTATACCTTAGCTTATCAAGTTTAGGCTGGCATGAGACCCAGAAGGGTATTGAAGCTATATGTTCATCATGTTGATGTCAGAGGTGACTTCTATCTCTCAATCCTTTTTTGTGCATTAAGCTGGTTAGTATTTGATAAAGTATTTTTTTTCAAAAGTTATATTCCACTTAAGAGAGTTGCATGGAAAGAGCCATAAGTTACATAGAAATATAATTTTTTTTTACTTTTAACTCCATTATAAAATTTAATATTAAAAATAACTATAATTTACATGGAATAAAATCCACTATTTTAAGAATATACCACGAGTTCTGACAAATGCATAGTCATGTAACTATCACCACACTCAAGATACAGAATCTTCCCACCACCCTGAAAAAGTGCTCTTATGACCCTTTTCAGACAACTCGCTTGCCACACTCCCCAACTCTGACAACCACTGATCCACTTTTTCTCACTCCAGTTTTTCCATTTCTAGAATGTCATATAAATTGGAATCACACAGAATATAATTTGTATCTGGCTTCTTTCATTTAACATGAGGCTTTGATGGTTAATCCATGTTTGTGTGCTCATCAGTAGCAAACTCCTTTTTTTTTTTAATTATAATTTAGGTTTTAGGGTACATGTGCACAATGTGCAGGTTTGTTACATATGTATCCATTTGCCATGCAAACTCCTTTCTATAACTGGGTAGGATTGTGTTGTTCAGAAGTTTACAATTTGTTTATCTATTCATCAGTTAATGCACACTTGAGTTCTTTCCAGTTCTTGGCTAGACTGAAAATGAATATGCTGCTGTAAACATTCATATATATATATATATATCTTTGTATGAACATATGTTTTCATTTATCTTAATGCAATACCTAGAAGTAAGTTTGCTTGGTCATATGACAAGTATAGGTCTTTCACAAAATTGGGAAATTTATAAGCATTACTTCTTCAAATATTTTTTCTGTCCCTTTTCCTTTTTCTTCTTTTTGGACTCAATTCCACATAGACAACTTCCTATTGTCACACAGGGCCCTGAGGCCCTTTTAGTTAACATTGTCAATGTTTTTCTTCTGTGTTCTTCAGACTGAATATGTTCCATTGGTCTGTCTTAAAGTTCACTGACTCTTTCTTCCATCATCTCCAATCCTCTGGTAAGCCACCCAGTAATTTTTTTTTTTTTTCTGAAACGGGGTTTCGCTCTTGTCACCCAAGCTTGAGCACAGTGGTGCCATCTTGGCTCACTGCAACCTCTGCCTCCCGGTTCAAGCCATTCTCCTCCCTCAGCCTCCCGAGTAGCTGGGATTACAGGCACGTGCCACCAGGCACGGCTAATTTTTGTATTTTTTGTAGAGACAGGATTTCACCATATTGACCAGGTTGGTCTCAAACTCCTGACCTCAAGTGATCCACCCACTGTGGCCTCCCAAAGAGCTGGGATTGCAGGCATGAGCCCCCATGCCCGGCCCCAGTAAACTTTTTTATTTCAGATATTATATGTTTCAGTTCTACAACTTCAACTTTATTCTTTTTGTAGTTTCTATTTTTCTCCATTTCATATCTTTCCTTTCAGTAGGAGCATATTTTCCTTAATGTCTATAATATAATAATAATAGCTAGCTTATAATCCTAGCCTAATTCCATTATCTGGGTCACCTTTGCACTGGTCCCCACTTAAACTGTTTTTTTTTTTTTTCCCTCCGGTGTGTGAGTCTCATTTTCTTGTTCCTTCTTATGTCGAGTAATTTTGGATCACGTCCTGGACACTGTGGAACAATGCATTGTAGAGACTCTGGATTCTATTGTACATGCCTGAAGAATCGTGTTGTTACTTTTTTATTAAATAGGGAGTTAAGCTGAGCTTCCTGGAGTCTTCATAATGCATGTGTGGTTCCAGGGTCAGCCATAGATTTGGGCAGAGATTGTATACAGAATGTGAGGCCTCTCTTTCTCTACATCTGTTTTTCCCCAGCATTCTCCCCTCATTTTCCAGTGGTTGTGGTTGCCCCAAACACTGCCTCTGGTTCTTCAAGCCGGTAAGACTGAGCTTTCTGCAATTCAGCTGCCCTGCATGGCTACTTCCATCAGTGTCTAAGTCATAAAATGAGAAACTCATCCAATGCCATTCCCTGCTTCCAAGTGTCTGCTGCTTTTGGTTACTCTCTGTATCCTTTAAATAGCTGTTTTTTGCATTTTCTCCTGAGTTGATAGTGGTCATCGGTGTGAATATTAGCATTGTAGCAGTTCCTCCACCACTATTAGACAAGGAATCACCAGTGCTAATGTTTTGCAGGCAGGTGCTGTTACAACAGATTCAGTAACAGGTAAAAGATGAAGACAACTTTTCCAAGGAGTATCACAAATGACAACCAGCTTTCTCTAAAATTAAAGTAACTACCTTTGATTTAGTCACTCCCAAAACACATGGCACCTCTGAGTCACAAAGAATTATTTCAACACCACCAGAGAAAAGGAAAAAAATGAAAGAGAGGGAGAGAGACAGACAAACACCTTGAGATATTAAAAAAACAAATCCAAACAGAATCTTCAACCTCATTAACCTTGAAATTAGCATAGTTGGGAGAAGCCCACAAATCGATTGACACTCTGAAGGCCATCTGGGTCAACAATCAGATTAGAATTCTTGTAACCTTCCACTCACCTGGCAGATTTTCAATAAATGTCAGCTAAGCAGAAAGTCAATGGAAGGGATTTGCAGGTTCCTGTAATCCCAAAGTGTGTAAATCTCCCTAAGTGAAGAGCTCTCCCTCCAGGAAACAGAAATTCTCCCATCACCAATTAATTAATACCCAATGATTGTATCACATCTATGACTTGGCCCATTGTATTAATTACAACAGCCTCAAAATCTTCCTTATAGGCCAATTACTCTAAAGAAATTAGCTCTTAAGCCAACTACAAATAGAAAAAATTATGTGCATGTAACTTCTCTAGCCTCTTCTTTGCTGATTGTGTCTCTTAAAGCACTCCTGAAATTCTTTACACGGAACTGAGCCCATTCTTACCCTGCCATATTTTGATTAAGAGAAACTAATTTGGGCCTGAGGAGCAAGTGTGAACCAGACTGATACATCAGTTATAGCACACGGTGGCAAGCAGCTGGATTCTGTCCTTTCATCTCACAAGATTTCTCATCTACCCAGTTGCAGAATGCAAAAATAAGATGGTCCAGGACAGGAGAAGGCCTCGTGTACGTGACTCAAGTAGCTGATTATCTGGATTCCAGGGAAAGGGACATCGAGTTCACACAGGATTCAGCTACCACCTCCTTGAATTGGCCCAATGCTCACTGCACATCAATCTTATTTTCAGAAACGGTCCACCGGTGTATGTTCTCAAGGAATGAAAACTATTTCAAATAACAATGAGATCCAGCGGTGAGTCAGCACCATGTCAGGCCCTCTGAGAAAAAAGACCACTAATTGGCCTGAAACAATGAGATGAAAAGGCAAAAACCTGTTTTGGTGGCTGAGCCAGGCTGCACTAATGAGAGGCTGTGTGGCTGTGTGATGGCCATCCGGCTAGCTGACCTTTGACATCATGTCTATGTCCCCCGTACACTCACCACCACCACAGAGGGCCCCCAGGGTGCCAGGAGACAAAGCACAGCCCAGGGATGGGAGGGGCCTGGGCTTGGGCCTCACAACTAAGCGAAGAGTAAATCTTCTCTCAGATCTGAACCTCCAAGGTCAGCACCTGCAGAGCCAGTTTCTCTGAAAACTCTTCTCCGCCTTAAGGCAATAATTCGTCCGCTCTCACTGATGTCAGACAGCCGATGCACCCTAATGAGAGATCCCAGGAGTCTGGGGCCACACCTGCTGAACTCAGAGTGAGCACACATGGTCTGAGATCTGTGCGCTTCTAATGGGAACTGAATGTTTAAAGTTAGGACAGTCCCAGAACATCAAAAAGGAGCCAGGAAACATAAAAAGAAGCTGGAGCCACAGAGTTGTCCATTCTCAACCCCTAATTCTACCAGAGTTTCACAGACTTATACTCTTTGTCTAGATCTCCAAGTTATGAATTATAACATATTCATTCAAACATTCAATGAAATATTTTTGATCATCTACTCTGTTCCAAGCTCTGTTCTCAGCACTGGATCAACCGTGAGCTCTTCTGGAGTTTATATTCTAGTGGAAAGAAACAGTTAACAAGCAAATAAAAAATAGATAAGGCAACTATTCAATCATGAATTTGGTATAATCAGTCACCTTTCCCAAACACTTCCAGCTCCCCATTTTCTGAACACACGAGAGTACTGCACATCTGCTCCACTTGGGATTGGGCGGGCCCACGTGACTAGTTTCAGCCAACCCATTTTGTATCTCCCTTCAGTGCAGAATACATACTTAGTTACTAGCATGAATCTCTGCTTCCCTCTGCCACAGCCACCAGCAACTTTCAAGATGAAGTGCCCCTTCAGCCATCTGAGGCACTGTAGTTGTCAGATTCCTCCTGCTGAACCTTGAAGAGCTCATATTTTGAGTGAGAAACAAACCTTTGTAGTTCTAAACCACTGAGATTTGGGGGTGGTTTGTTATCACATCATAAAATAGCCCATTCTACTGGATGCAGAGATGAAGATAAAACAGGATAAAGTGATGGGGAGAGAGATCATTTAGATAAAGTAGTGAAAGGAGGACTTTCCAAAGAGGAGAGATTTGAGAGCTGAGATTTCAGTGGCAGAGGACAAGGATCAGGGTTCCAGGCAAGGGGAACAGCAAGGGCAAAGATCCCAAAGTGTAGTAAGTTTGCTCCACTCAACCTCACAGGTCCTACACATGTGCACATGTGCACACACGTGCACATGCACACTCATGCAGATACACACACACGTGCACATACATGCACAAAATGAACTACGACAGTACCCTATTTTCATGCAACTGGAAAATCAATGCTACACTTGAACAGTTATTCCTCAAGGGTTTGCAGAAGTGTCCTCTTAATCTTGCAAATACTTAGCCTTAGAGACATCCACCTGCACTCTGCCCTATATAGGACATGAATAATCTGTCATGCTTTCCAGACTGAGAGTCTTGCAAAATGGTCCCCTCCACCTGTCAATATTAGCATACAAAGGACACAAAATCTCCAAAGATGAGCTCCAAATATGTCAGACCCGAGTACATCATTCAGCCATGGCATCCTATAAAACTGGGGACCTAATTTAACAAATAAAAATATGAGATGTCCTGTTCTCACTTACGAGTGGGAGCTGAACAATGAGAACAGGGAGGGGAACAGCACACACTGGGGCCTGTCGGGGGCAGGGTGGGGAAAGGGAGAACAACAGGAAAAAGAGCTAATGCATGCTGGGCTTCATACCTAGGTGATGGGTTGATATGTGCAGCAAACCACCATAGCACATGTTTACCTATGTAACAAACCCGCACATTCTGCACATGTACCTGGGAACTTAAAATTAAAATTAAACTGTATATGGGATACCCAGTTAATTTTGAATTTCAAGTAAACAACATATAATTTTTAATATAAGTATGTCCCAAATATTGTATGGAACAGAGAACAGCATTGCATAGAACATACGTATACTAAAATATTATTCCTCATTTATCTGAAATTCATGTTTACATGGGTATCTTGTATTTTATCTGGCAATTCTCCACAAAATGGAAAGTCTCTTTTCTCTCAAAGATAGGAAGCTGTTTGTGAACCTTCCCATCCAATTACCAAAAGACAAGTTGAAGGATTTCTCAGCCTTACAAGAGACTCGATTCCTAACTTTTCTGAACTGGCTCCCCCTTTATTCGATCTGACAAAAGCTGACATAAAACCCTTGCTCTGAACTGTCTTCACTGTCTTCTGTTTCTTTGAGGACTTCCTTCAAAACCTCCCTATCCTTAGGCCCTCTCAATTACTATACGACTCTCTCTCTACTTGTACATCAAAGATAGGGACAAGCATTGGGGATCCTAACTCAATTGCACAAGGGAGATCAGAGACCCACCATTTATTAGTCTCTCACTTGACCCCATAGAAGAAAAATCTACCCTCCTCATTTGCTGCAACCAAGTTGACCTAAGCCTGCTTCCTGGTGTTAGGACATCCACATGACCTCACAGCCCCTCGAGCCATTCACAGCTTACTCTTCCCTGATAGTACCCAGTATTTTTCTATTTCTAGATTGACGTCCTACAAAATCCTTCCCCTTCCATTTCACATGTTTTTATCCATTCTTACAACATTCCAAATAAACCCCTCCATGCCTCGCCCTCTGCAAGAGGAACCTCAGATTGTCATGTCCTCAAATGGGAATGCTTCTTGCCTCCCTCTAGCTTCCTTGAAACACCTTGAAACTAGTGGTCCTCAAATGGCACCAATTTTGTCCCCCAGGGAACAGTTAGCAATGTCTGCAGACATTTTCAGTTGTCACCCCAGTGTTGGGGGAGGTCCTACTAGCAGCATCCAGTGGGTAGAAGCCAAGAGGCTGCTGCATATCCTACAATGCCCGGAGACTTGTCGAGATTCCCCCAGCCTGAAATACCAATTGTGTCAAAAGCTGAGACATTCTACTTAGATAATTCAAACTTACGAGTGTTTGTAAGTGAGTCCTGTTTGAGAACCAAAGAGGCTCTCTATTGCAGGATCTGGCCAGCAGCCTGCAATGCAACGGAATTCTCTCTTTGTTCCTAGGCGGATCGGCAGGTTGAGAAATTACAGACACACACAACATAGTGAAAGCTGGGTCCAGGGGGGTCACCGCCTTCTGGTCCTGTGGTGCCAACAATGCACTGGATATACTGGCATTTATTATTAAGTTTAGTGAGGGTGGGGGTAGGTTAGTGAGGGATTTAGGGTCATTTGATTATGAGGTAAGATTGTCACATAGGGATGAAGTAATTCTTTAACATAACATTTGTATGTAGAAGTACAGTATACAGAGATAAGAATTTACAATATAGTGTGTGCATCAGTAATTTCTAACAGAGCCTTAAAACAGACACACAGTCTTTCCATAACCTATGATTAGCAAAATATTAATCAGCAGTAACAGTTGCAGCAAAAGCTGGTTACAAACAATCCATGGAAACAGGAGGTGAAGCTAGACAACCAGTTAGACCAGAAATTCTCAGAAGGGAGTATGCCTTAACCCTAAAGAGGCCTAGAAGAGCTGTGGCAAGATGAGGGCGTTTATAGCCCTATCTTATCCATATGAACAGGCACCCCTCATGCATCCGTTTATAGGCTCTCCACAAGGGTCACATTCCATTCCCAGAGCTATGAACATCTGCTTTTCTGGGATAGGAATCTTGGTGATGTGAAACCTCCCTGACTGCACGTCCATTCATAGGCTCTCTGCAGGGGGAAGCACATCACGCGCTGTTGGCTCGTTCTGGCATCCAACCTGGCATTGTCTTTACACAATCCTGCATGCAATTTTGTATTTACAATAATCAGGAGCATTTCATCTTTTATTCTGTAGCAATAGTCTCAAGGGGTCTCCCTACAGCTCTCAACTCAATCAGTCTTGCTCAAATCCAATCTCCTCTGAAAGGCCAGAATACTAAATTTGGTCAACAAATTATCAAAATTTTAGCCTTTACTAGGGCCTGTCAATTAGCCAGAGATATAAGATCAAATGTCTAGAGATACAAGATCAAATGTCTACACAGAGAGCAGATATGCTTTGGGGATGGTCTGTGATTTTGGTAAGCTTTAGGAGCTTCTTATTTGCAGCTGGTATCTTAATTAAACACGATAACCACACCAAAGGCCTAGCAGAGGCCTTGCTTTTCCCGAAAGAATTGGCTCAATTAATGTTGTGGGACTTACTCAAAAGCAATCTCAAAAGCAAAGGACAATCCTATAGAGATTATTTGGCTAACTGAGCATTCCCAAGCTAATCACCAACAGGTACAGGTCACTTTCCCCAAAGATAACCCACAGGAAACCTGCATGACCTTTGGGCAGGAGACCTGATTTACTAGAAATGAAACCAATGGAAGACTGTGCCGGAAGCTCTTAGGAAGACACCTCCAGAGACACCGTTAAGCAGTGTCCTCTGTAAGGACATTAGAACAAGCCCCATGGGACCCTAGTATCTCAGAGTAAATAAATGTGTTCTAAGGACCCCGCAGCCTGGAGTGTAAGCTGGTCTTGCCAACTAGAATCGGGCGTATTCTCTTTACCTGCCTCCTGAGTTATGTTTTCTGAGTCCCTCCACCAGGGGACCAGCCTGGCTGGTTTATAAAACACAGACTAACGAGACGTGGCACATGGACTGCAATGTCCTATTATGTAATCACAGACATTTCTCTGCTAGGAAGTCATATATTGTCTCTGAAACATGCTAACAACATGGTTAGATGTCTCCAGCCAACAAGAGCTATTTGCTTAACTGACTGATTTGCAAGTGAAGGGGGCAGCAAAGGATGCTGTGTGTGATTTTCTCCACACCCTCACCCACCACCCACATACACACAGTGATTTATTGCACATATTCAGTGCAATTCCTCCTAATGCTAAACAGAAAAAACACCTAGCCATCAACTCAGCATTCCCATGTAAATTAAATCATCCTTTGCTGTTCTTCTCATTATCCTCCCAGCCTTCTGACCAGGACATAGAAATATACACCCTGAGAGAACCAGAGGATGCCTCTAGCTTAAAACACACTGGCTTGTAGGGTCATGTGATCAATTTTGGCCAGTGAGTGGTAAATAAAGCAGCGTGTGTCAGGTCTGGACCGATCATTTAATTGCTGGTGGGAGAATTTCGGAGCTCTCTTCCCCTTTGGTGTGGTGAAGGATGACAGTCAGGATGGTGGTTGCTTTGTCTAAACTCACAACAATGAGCAGAGTCCTTTGCCAACTCATGATCAAGCATGGCTAAGATGTAAATGTGTCTCCTGTTCACCATCGCACCTGTCAGTCGTGCCTGCCTTAGGCATGTTCCCGTTAGCCACTGGCTGCTCAACCCCAACTCCTGGCCACCTGCTGAGCAGGAACTCTTACTTGAAACGATTACCTAAAGCTTCATCAATAAATGGGTTTTTCAGACAAAGTCAAACTCCTAGCTTGATCAGTAACATCTCAGAAATCAATTAAAGTAATAAAGCAGCTCAATTTATGCTTAGGTAAAGAGAGGAATAAACCCCTGGTTCAGAAGGAGAGGGCCCGAATGACTTAACAAAGAAAGAGATACAGATAAAAACAGTCTGGACAGTCCAAAGCCAACACCTACCGAGGGTTCGAAAGGAACAATAAGTATCTGTGGCTCAAGACTCTGCTCAGTCACCACCCAACTCACTTTTCAACGGTCCACAACTTTTATAAATCCCCTGGAATAAAGGATGGAACCTTGGAAGCCTGTAAGGATGAAATGATGTAGACAGGAAAGCCCCCACACCTTGTCAAGACCACACTAAATGAAATCGGCCTGAAATATTCCTCAAACTGCCAACCCCACATCCAGCACAGGCCATGATAGGAAAATCCCAGATTGCTATAACATTGAATGGCATCCTTCAGTTGAAAATAATTGAGAGCATCACTCTCCAACTTCGGCAGAACATCCAAGCTGAGATTTGAAGTGCTTCTTCCCTAGACACTTAAAGTACTGCTTGGCCAAGTGCTTCCATGTAGGTCAACAGCAGGGGAACGAGGGAGGAAAGTGCTTCAGTCTCCTTGGAGGAGAGCAGATTTAGGGCATCCCAGGCTGGGTAATAGGGGGACTCCACCTCTCCTGGAGCTTTGAAATAAAGGTAACCATCCTTTAAAGAGGAAGCCGGTAAGACTCTAAATTAATCAGTGCATTTCATCAACAGTGTTAGAGACCTACAAGACTGCCTAAATGCATGGTTTAAAAATGTGGGCAACAGCAAGTCCCATCAACCTAATGAGGGAGGCATGACTAGAATATGCTCATTATGAAAAGCACTGAAACCTAATCAATGATGCCGCTCACAGCCTAAAGAAAGTCCGCACTAACAGAGAGTGGTCCTCACAAGGCCTACAGAAAGAAGTGGCGGTAGGAGAAACTGAACACTTGACCTCTTTCTGGAGGGGATTCTGAACTAGCAGGAGGTAAGCTCCCAGCACGTGAAGAGCACCTGAGAATGAAGGCCAGAGAGAATGCAGCAGTGCTGGCAAAGGCAGGGAGTGACAGGGAGGATTCCATCACATCAGGCCCTAGGTCTAGCCAATGCACCGCATTTACCTCCTGGGTTGCCCCCGTCCTTGAGCCAATGTATTCTCTCTAATATTTGGTTAAGCTGATTTAAGCTTCTACTGCTTGCAACAACAACAAAAATTGGCATACTAATGTCTGAGCATTAAAGCCTATCATGAGGTAGAGATGTGGTATTTTATGATACATAAGTGGCATTATTTTACTTGCCTCATAATTTCAACTGTGGTGACTTAACTGGCATTTAACCATATTTCAAATGATGTATAGGGAAAGCCAGAGCAATAAATTCTATCAAGTGCCAGGTGAATCTCCTTTCTTAAAGCCTAGTACTTTCTTCCATTGGTAGCCTAATCTTTCCAGAAAATGTCCTGGAATGCCAGTATAAAACCTCCCTGAAATGGCTAAATTACCAAGTCTTACAATTACACATCTCTCAGCCCCATTTTATAAGCTTATTTTGAAATCCAGGGAGGCTACGTTCCAGTTTTTTCTGTTTCAAAAACTGGAGTTAAGTGGCTGGCATCCCACTGTGATTCAACCAAGTGAAGAGCCCACAGGGTTGATGACAATGCGATTCCAGGAGGACATGACATTGTGTTGTGTTACAACTTCAGCGAATCTCAATAAATTAAGCTCCTTTAGCAGCCTCTCAAACACCTTGCGCCTTTAAATGTTCACAGATATCTTTTAAACAACTGCAGTAAAGTACTGAATTTTTTAAAAGGATCTTAATATTAAAAGACCAAAACATATTCATGAACTACCACCAAAGGAATGCTCAATGTCCTACCAGCCTCAACATCATTCCAAATGTACTAATCCCAGTGCATTTGTGACATCACAGGGATGGTCTATCAATTCTGCCCTGTGTCCTCAGCAGGGGCTTAGTGCCAAGAAGGGATGAGCAGGCCCAGGCATTTCTGTCCACTGTTTACACAAAGAAATCTGAGCACTGTAACCTGGAAAATCTGCAGTGATCCCAGCAGGAACCAGGATTCCACTTACACTGGTTTAATGGAATAGAAATGGATGAAGGTAATTGTTTCAAAGGTGCACGTGTGAATAAGAGAAATAATAAGGGATGTCAAAGAACTCAGATATGAGCAACAACAAAAAGCTGCTACCACCCTGAGTTGGAAGGGCCAAGGGGAAGAAATAGGGTCACAAAAGTCCCTTGAGACCTGGAGCCATGGAGGAGGGGCCACCCAACAGGAGCTACAGCCTTGGAGGGACACGGCCATTTCCAGGGAGGAGGAGGAGGAGGAGGAGGGACGCGGCCATTTCCAGGGAGGAGGGGGAGGAGGGACGCGGCCATTTCCAGGGAGGAGGGGGAGGAGGGACACGGCCATTTCCAGGGAGGAGGGGGAAGAGGGACGCGGCCATTTCCAGGGAGGAGGAGGAGGAGGAGGGACACGGCCATTTCCAGGGAGGAGGGGGAGGAGGGACGCGGCCATTTCCAGGGAGGAGGGGGAGGAGGGACGCGGCCATTTCCAGGGAGGAGGGGGAGGAGGGACGCAGCCATTTCCAGGAAGGAGAGGGAGGAGGGATGCAGCCATTTCCAGGGAGGAGGGGGAGGAGGGACACGGCCATTTCCAGGGAGGAGAGGGAGTAGTGACGTGGCCATTTCCAGGGAGGATGGGGAGGAGGGACGCAGCCATTTCTAGGGAGGGCTGAGAGGAGGGACATGGCCATTTCCAGGGAGGAAGGGGAGGTAGGGTACATCCTTCCTGCTGCCTCTCTTCTGTGCTCATGTGCATGCAGAGAAGCAGAAGGAGGGGCTCACCCTACCTCCCCCTCCTCCTGCCTGCCCTCTGGTCTCCCATCAATGCCAGCGCACTGGCAGCGCCCAGCCAGAAGCCAGCAGCAAGAGAACCCAGGTGAAGCCATGGATTGGTATGAACCACCCCCATCCCAAGCACGCAGCAGGGAAGAAAAGAGAGGAAGCTGAGTGCAAGTGAGGGCCAGTGGAGAAAAACTAACACACTGGGTAGTCGACGTTCCCTCTGGTGTGACCCCAAGCTACCTTCCAGATTCACCCCCCGCACCCTCTGTCTCCACTCTGCAGGGAACCCACTTGGCTCCTCTGAACTACATTTCCCCATATCCCCTTTCACGTGTGTTTCTCGTTAGGGTTGGCCACAAGAAGATTCCTGGGAAATTGTGGAGGGCAGAAGGGGGCATGTTGAAATATTAATCCAATGCAGGTTTTGCACATTGAAGATGTCTTCCCACAGATGTTTTCTGGCCTTCGCTTGAGCAATCACTAGCTGGGAATGCCCTCCTCAAAGTGCTCCCAGCAGTCTGGCCATGGCTCCAGCAAGCAGCATTGTGGAGTGAGACCTCCCAGTGTGGTTTTGAGGACTGCATGAGCTAAGGTGTGGAGCGCCAGGCCGCTGCCCTGCAGGTGCTCGTTATTTATTATCAAAGGTTTCCAGGTCGAAGGTGACATGCCACCTGCAGGGGTGGAACTCCGTAACTCCACTAGTCCTGATATGGAGTGTCACCTCCCTTTCTCAGAGCGCCTGGTATTTCTCATTCACAAGGCTCTTTGCCATTCATCCTTAGATAGTTATCCATCTTCACTGGTTTATTTTCATCTCCCTTCCTGGACTGCAAGCTCTTGAGGGTGGAACTGAGCCTTTGGTTGGCGCTGTGTCTATACCTGGCGCCTGACACAGGGCCCAGCCCATTTTGGAGCCAAGTGAGATCTGCAGGCGTGGCTGAGTGGACAACATGTGGGGTTCTTTCACAGGACAGACCCTCCCAAGGGTGCGCCCTCCTGAGCCCAGGGGCAGAGTGCAGGCTGGGCCACCACTGCCTTCCTGACCCTCTCAGACCCTGTGCCTACCTTGCTGGGACCCGAGGCTGCCGTAGCCTCCTCGCCCAGGGCCCCTGGACACACCTGCCTCCAGGAGTCCTGGCTCCTGTCTGCCCTGTGCAGGAAGCTGGCTGGAGACACCAGGGGAGGCCGGTAGGGAAAGGCCCTGGGGAGGCGGCGGCACGTCCCAGGAAGGAGCAGCCGGGGCCCCTGCAAAGCAGAGACGCAGTCTCTTTCCCTTACCCTCCGGTTTCAAGAGGGAAATTCACACCCAAGCTGCAGACAGCAGATGCGTGTGATTAGCTGTGTCATGGCATGCAGCAGTGTTTGGAGGACACGCAAGAGCCCGCTAAGGACAGGTGAGCAGCAGTCACTTCAACAGACAGACGAGGAAGGCTGCGCTGCCACAGCACGTGTAACTTGCACAGGAAACGTTTGCACAAGTGGTCAGTGAGCCCCTTATGCACCCCAGTCCCCCATTTCTGCAAGGTGAGGAGCAGTGGGGGCGGACAGCAGGACACTCTCACCCGTCCCCAGAAACCCAGATCCCCGTGACATGGGCCACTTTCACTCCACATGAGCAGTACTGATCTTCCTTGATTAAATTTTCCCCTTTTCCAGTAATACCCTGAAAATCCAATTTATGAACTTGGCTTAATTGCCATCTCAGTAGCTGGCTTTGTAAACTCCCTTTATCCTAACTGTGTTTCCCAGAGAAGGATATTGGCGTTTCCATTTATGCTCATTAAAGCTGGTCAGTTTAAATATTGTGTTTATCTCATCCCAAGTGGCCTCAGGTAAAAAGCAAAAAAGGAATTCCTCAGTCTCTGGTGCACATGATGTACTTTGATGCTGTTTTCTGCCCTTGCCAGGGTGCACAGCTGGGTGGAATCAAACAAACAAATGCCTATCAATCCATCGAGCCAGTGGGTTGGCCCATACCTGACTAATGGACCAAGCTCAATTAGGCTCACATGGGCCAGCGGCAAATCACAGCCGAATATTCCACTCCACAGTGGATTCGCTGGTGTATAGGAAGCCATATCTGAGACAGTGAAGGTAGGTAGACGGCTCTCAGCTCTTGCAGAAGTAATTTGAAATGAATATGCCAATGGCACACAGGCAGCATTGTCTGCAGATGCAGTGAACATCACGGCCATGGAGCAAACCCTTGCTGGGCTGTGGCTTTGAAGGAAGTTTGGTTAATGATGGCCCTAACAGCTCAGGGTCTGTGATCACTCAGATAGGTTCACTTGGGTTTATCTTTATGTTGAAAAAGCTTTGTATTAGTAATTAGTAATCCAAAGCTTTGGATTAGTAAGCCTGGGCAACAGAGTGAGACCCCATCTCTAAATAAATAATTTTTAAAAGTAAAAAAAATTAAATAAGGAAAATTTAAAAAATACTAATTTAAAAATATTTATATTAATAACACAGGCTTTTGCTAATAGCAAATTATCCCAAAATTTAGGAGACTAAAACAATAAACACGTATTATTTCACAGTTCTGATGGATTGGAAATTTGGGAGCAGCTTAACTGAGAGGTTCTCATTCAGGTCTTTCATGAAGTTGCAGTCAAGCTGTCATCCAGGGCTGCAGTCATCCAAAGGCTTGACTGGTGCTGGAGGATCTACTTCCAAGATGGCGCACCCATATGCTATTGTCAGGAGGCCTCAGTCTTTCACCACATGGGCCTCTTCATAAAGCTGCTTGAGTGTCCTTACACCATGGTAGCCAACTTCCTCCAGAATGAATGATCCAAGAAAGAGCAAGGAAAAAAGTGCAATGCTTTTTGTGACCCAGTCTTTGAAGTCGCACATTGCTTTCACCATAGAGTACTTTACAGAAGTAAGTCACTAAGTCCTGTCTACACTCAAAAGGAAAGAAATTGGCCAGGCGCGGTGGCTCATACCTGTAATTCCAGCACTTTGGGAGGCCAAGACAGGTGGATCACGAGGTCAGCAGATCGAGACCATCCTGGCTAACACAGTGAAACCCCATCTTTACTAAAAACACACACAAAAAAATTAGCCAGGGGTGGTGGCAGGCGCCTGTAGTCCCAGCTACTCGGGAGGCTAAGGCAGGAGAATGGCGTGAACCCGGGAGGCAGAGCTTGCAGTGAGCTGAGATCACGCCACTGCACTCCAGCCTGGGTGACAGAGCAAGGCTCCATCTCAAAAAATAAATAAATAAATAAAAGAAAAGAAATTAAGTTTCACCTCTTAAAGGGGAGTATCCAAAGAATTTGTATATATGTTTGAATACTACCACAGGCCTACTGAAAAAACATCAACAAGAGTTGAACTTTGAGGCTGGGCAGATACAGGTATGAATTCCCCTTCTGTCTTTAGTTACCTTGGGTTTAATCTCTTCACACTTCAATTTCCTCATCTGTAAATGAAGATAACATCTACATTGCCAAGTTATATGAGAATTTAATTAGTAATATATGTATTCAACACAGTACCTGGCACACAGTAAGAATTCAACTTAACATCGTTAGTATTTTAATTACTATTAAGAGCCAAGGAAAACCATTTAGCATTCTTTACAGAGTTAATCTCTGGAGTAACTCCCCCCAACATAACTAAAACATCATAGGTGGAATTTATGTAGCTAAACAATAGATAATTATTTTTAATTGATAACTGATAAAGTTTGAAGAGTGTCCTACAAATGACAACATCACATAAGGTCATTGATAGTCCCAACACATTCAACGTCCAAAATTCTTAGAAGTTTTTATGTATATTCTGCCTCTGAAGGTTCCAGAACCAACTGAGAATTATACTGCAGGCCTCTTCCATCTTGGACCATTCAAACTGGCTACCTCTCCCTTTGAATGGAAATAAGTCAGAAAATATTTAACGTGATATTACAGGAGAATTGATCCAGATATCAAAACTCTCGGCTTCTAACGTGATAATACTTAAACTAATGGCCTGGCATGGCAGATCATGACTGCAATTCCAGTACTTTGGGAGGCTGAGGTGGGTGAATCACTTGAGCCTAGGAGTTCAAGATCAGCCTAGACAACATAGCGAGACCCCATCTCTATAAAAAGAAAAAAATTAAAATTAGCTGGGTTTGGTGGCGTACATCTGTAGTCCCACCTGCTTGGAGGCTAAGGCAGGAGGACCACTTGGGACTATTCAAGGCTGCAGTAAGCTATGATTGTGCCACTGCACTCCAACCTGGGCAAAAGAGTGAGACACCCATCTCTAAATAAATAACTAAATTTAAAAAAAAACTAAATAAATAAAAATTTTTAAATAATAATTTAAAAATATTTATACTAACAACACAGGCTTTTGCTACATGTGAGTTGTGTGACCTTGGACAAATCACTTAACTTCTCTCAGCCTCAGTTTTCTCAACCATAAATGAAGGTGCTAAATACCTGATTTCTCATATTTTGTCAATCTCTAATTATCTTAATTCTCTGAATTTATCTGCTGGTGATATCTGAGATCAGATAACTAAAAAGCTTATGTAGGCAAACCCAGAGAAAATTAAAGAGATCATTGCATACGCAAATGTACTGCTAATTGCAAATGTATTGCTTTAGGGAAAAAGCCTCTCAGGACCGATATCTGGTAAAAACAAAATGCTGATTGGTATAAATAAATAAATATACACTTGCATGTGATAAAACCAATTTTTCCAATTCAGCCTTATTCCTAAGATCTTTAAAATAGACTAGAATTTCATCTACAAATGTTGAGTTTTTTTTTTTCTCTCATCTTCTGTTTTTATTTTTATTATTATACTTTAGGTTTTAGGGTACATGTGCACAACGTGCAGGTTTTTTACATATGTATCCATGTGCCATGTTGATTTCCTGCACCCATTAACTCGTCATTTAGCATTAGGTATATCTCCTAATACTGTCTCCCCCCCCCGCGCCCCGCCCCAAACAGTCCCCAGAGTGTGATGTTCCCCTTCCTGTGTCCATGAGTTCTCATAGTTCAATTCCCACCTATGAGTGAGAACATGTGGTGTTTGGTTTTTTGTCCTTGCGATAGTTTACTGAGAATGATGGTTTCCAGTTTCATCCATGTCCCTACAAAGGACATGAACTCATCATTTTTTATGGCTGCATAGTATTCCATGGTGTATATGTGCCACATTTTCTTAATCCTATCTATCATTGTTGGACATTTGGGTTGGTTCCAACTCTTTGCTATTGTGAATAGTGCCGCAATAAACATACGTGTGCATGTGTCTTTATAGCAGCATGATTTATAGTCCTTCGGGTATACACCCAGTAACGGGATGGCTGGGTCAAATGGTATTTCTAGTTCTAGATCCCTGAGGAATCGCCACACTGACTTCCACAATGGTTGAACTAGTTTACAGTCCCACCAACAGTGTAAAAGTGTTCCTATTTCTCCACATCCTCTCCAGCACCTGTTGTTTCCTGACTTTTTAATGATGGCCATTCTAACTGGTGTGAGATGGTATCTCACTGTGGTTTTGATTTGCATTTCTCCGATGGCCAGTGATGATGAGCATTTTTGTCCCTTATTTTCTAATCTGTATCAATTAGGTTTCTCTTTATCATGAAGCACCTCAAAATTCAGTGGCTGAAAACTACAGTCAACCATCCAGCAGTTTGCCATAGGCACATGAGTGGGCTAAGCCAAGTCCAGAAAAACCTTCCCAGCCCAGCTCAGCCCAAATGGCAGACCCAGATAATTATATGCTGTATTAGTCTGTTCTCACGCTGCTGAAAAAGATATACCCAAGACTGGGAAGAAAAAGAAGTTTAATGGACTTACAGTTCCACGTGGCTGGGGAGGCCTCACAATCATGGCAGAAGGCAAAGAGGAGCAAGTCATGTCTCACATGGATGGTGGCAGGCAAAGAGAGAGCTTGTGCAGGGCAACTCCCATTTTTAAAACCATCAGATCTCATGAGACTCACTCACTATCAGGAGAACAGCATAGGAAAGACCCGCCCCCATAATCCAATCACCTCCCACCAGGTTCCTCAAACGACATATGAGAATTGTGAGAGTTATTATTCAAGATGAGATTTGGGTGGAGACACAGCAAAACCATATCATATGCTAAGTAAATGGCTGTTATCTTAGAAAACTTCATTTTGGGGTGATTTGTTTTGCATCAAAAATTGATTTATAGACTTTATAACCCATTTCTTTTCCATGTCTTATTGTCTAGGCTAGACATTCAGTACAATGTCAGAACAATGATAATAATAGCTTTCCTTGTCTTTTCCCTAACTTTGATTTCCTATTAAATATAATGTTTATTTTAAAGTTCTAGAAGATACTGTCTATCAAATTAAGAAGTTTCCTTCTATTTCTACTGTGCTAAGAGCTTTTGCATAAATTAAGAGCTAAAATAGAAGCTGTTTTCATTCTTTAAGCATGGAACAGCCTTTTCCAGACAAACGGAAAACTTCTTCAACCAGACCACCTTGGGAATATCAGGACTGGCTTACAATGGAAGAGACAAAACCAAGACATAGGAAACATTTAAATCATAATACAGGACATAATATGATCAAATGATATATATTAAAGATATGAACTCAAGTCCAATAGAAGTTCAGAGGAGAATGTGAGACTGGCCTTGAAAAAAAATGTAGTAGATGAAAAGCATTTTGATGACAGCATAGCAAGAGACACATAGCAGACGTGTAGAAAATGGCAAAAACACGTTTGACACTCCTCTATGTTCACCTCGCCATTTCTGCTTCCTGGGTACATAGGAAGGATACATTTCCAAGCCTCTCTTAAAGCCATGTATCTGCAGCCTGACGGATGAAATGTGGGTGGAGGTGATATAAGCCACATCCAGTCCTGGCCTTTGAAAACATCTTGTGAGATCTTCCAGGGTTTCCATGGAAACTTCAAGGATGGCATAGCAACAAGCATAGTTTCCAGATGACATAGACATAGGACAGAAGTGGCCAGCATCGCTGATGACTACTTGGACTTGTTTGTAGCTACTTGGATGTGGCTCAGAAACTCCATCCAAGCCTCATTACACTGTGTTAAACCACTGAGATAGAGGGTTATTTGTTACAGAAGCTAACATTAATTACCCTAACTAGTACAACGAGCTATAATAGTAGAGGTCAAAGAGTTCAATAGTATTCTAGTAAATTTCTTAGCAACAAGCCACGCTGTGTTATACCCATTGGCCTGGAATTCTGGCATTCTGCTTCCCATTTTCCAAGACAGCCTTCATTTTGGGAGCTAAGGAAGAAATAGCCTTTTTGCATTTCCTGTGAAAGGAGATGTACCTGTTATAATAAACAAACATCTATCAAGGCTATCCAATAATGGGCTCATGAAGGATGTGCTAAACAGTATTTCAAAGTAAAAAGTGGAGAACAGAATGAGACCTTCTGTTCTCAAGCAGATGAGAGCTTCCACAGTCAAAGGTAGCAGATTTCAGGCTCCTTGTGGTTTCAGAACAAATTTTAAAAGAACAACAATCCAGTAATGTGAAAGAGAACAATGCTACTCAGGTCTGCACACATTCTTTGAGGTCTTCAGACTGTTCAGTTCCCACTCAGTCTCCTGAGCTTCAGCTAAGAGAGTAACATAAGCTTAACATCTATCAACAACGGCTCTACCAAAAGGAAGATGGTAATTAAATCCAATGAAGACATTAAGTCAGTCAAAAATAATTAGGACAGCCAGCAATCATACACATTTGTCTCCTGACACTGGGAAATAGAAATTTTACAGTGACCAAACCCTCAGAGGGTCCTAGCAGTGCCTAGAAACTTGATATTTAGAAGTCAATATCATTCAATGGCAAAATAATGTTCTGGGGCGTGGGCCAGAAGTAATTGTCACAGCCCTTCAGGCCTTTAATATAAATTCTCAAACCTTTTAAACATAATACTAAAATGCACCGAGAGCCCCTGTTCCTTAGACCCAGATAACTTCCCATCTGCAACAGAAATGTGTAAGACCAACCACTTTGTTCTAATAAAATCTCAAAAATATGTCTCTTGGTCAAACTATCCTGACTTACCCAAGGTGACACAGCCAACGAATGGCAGGTCCAAGATTTAATCCTAGGCAGTTTAACACCATAGACCTTACTCATAACCAATACACTATAACACCATGTAATAAGACACTAACAATATGGGGCACTAATACTATAACACACTAATAATATGATACAAAATAATATGCCATAATAAATCAGAGATGATGCCAGCCTTTATACCCATGCCCTCTTCACTCAGAAATCATCCTGGCTGTCTCTTCACCAAGATCTTGTTGCTCAAATACATTTACTTTAACTGAACAGGTCTAGGACTTAGAGGAATGCAGCATAACCAAGTCATAAGTGATATTTCTTCCAGAGGTAATCTTATGAGTCTCCATACCACCTCTACTCTGCCCACAACTGTCCTAATACATACACACATACAGAAAGAGAAAGAGAGAGAGAGAGATGCATTATTTTCTTGGTCTCAGGCGATTCCAACATTCTTGCCAGTAGTTAGACTGCATGGTAAGTGGATTCTGTAGTTGAAAGCTAGTAGGAATAAAAAGAAAAAAGACATCAAAGTGGACTGTAATTGGTTCCTCGAATCAAAGATGGGGAGAAACAAAAGCTTAATGTCATTTCTACTGAGCAGAATAAGTCAAGGTGCCAATGGTAGCTGTGTAGAGTATTTACTTTCAGTCCATCCTGCCTAACCCATCACAGTGAACACTTAATATTCAGATTCCAAAGCTTCCGGAGAATATACCCAGAACTGTTAATGGATGGAACTACAGCAACTTCAAAGAGCTCTAAAATGAGATACCCGGTATGGATTTTGGTAAAAAGAAGAGTGAAATAATTCAATTTGATAAAGAGGTGTTGGGTATCACTAATTGCCAAGTCCTGGACTTGGCATAACAGGTTAGAGGAGGAATTAGACCTAGTTCCAGCACTAAGGAAGGTCACAAGGATATGAGGAGAATTTGTCCCATCTAATTACATGACAGTGTGCTAATATTTCTATTAGTGGTGATACTGTGTAGGTAGCACCAAAAACTCAGTAATTAATGCTGCTGGCAGGGAGTTGTGGTGGCAGAATGAAAGTGAAGGACAAGTAGAACTTTGCCAAGGGGAAAGGGGGAAGAAACAACATGCAAATGGGACTCATTTCACCATCACACTTTGCGGAAGTCAAAAATATGAACATACAGTTAAAATAGAAGGCCATTTTTAGAACCACAATTAGTCAGTTGCTCAAGCAAGAGACACCAGATTGATTTTCTCATTAGGTGGAAATCAAAAAAGAAGTCTTTGGTGTCTTCTTTCATGAACTTCAGACATTGCCCTGAGACTATCTTTTGGCCTTAGTAAAAACAGTCTTGTGACAAGGGACCCCGTCATCCCATGTTTCAGAGCCATTATCCTGACTTTCCATAGTAAATCCACTAGTGATCTTTGGTTGTAAGCAACAGGCACTGATTCTAACTTGAGCAGAAGTTGAGTTTTTGGAGGACACCGGCCTACCAGTTTAAGAGAAAAGGTGGAAAAAAAATAGGTCTAAATAGGGTGCAGTGGCTCACACCTGTAATCCCATAACTTTGGGAGCCCAAGGTAGAAGGATTTCCTGAGCAAAAGAGTTTGAGATCAGCCTGGGCAACGTGGTGAGACCCTATCTCTACTAAAAAACTGTTTTAAAAATTAGCTGGGCATGGAGGCTGAGGGAGGAAGATCGCTTGAGCCTGGGAGATCAAGGCTGCAGTGAGCTTCCCCCCTCAGTGTGATCATAATCACACTGCTGCACTCCAGCCTGGGTGACAAAGCAAGACCCTGTTGCAAAAATAGTAATAAGTCTCAGAAACAACAGAGAGACCAGGACAGCACCGGAGTCTGGGTTACATAACAAATTAACAGCCTCACCAGTTCCAGAGATACAATGATATGCTCATACTGTCTTGTCGTCCAAGCTTGCAGCAATCTACTCAAGACTCCAAGTCCCTAGAGGGAGCCTCTGATCGGCTGACCATCGGTCAGCTCCTCACCCCTTCATCAGTGCAGAGTAGGACGCCTTAATTTACAGCCCCAGCCACAATGCTCATGACAAGAGAAGCCCCTAGAAGGAAATCAAGGAGCTGCTACTAAAGGAAGCAGCTATGGTTGCCAAGAGGCCCAACCCCAACAATGTCCTCACCATCCATGTGTTCATACATACTGCATGTACACTGAAGTTGGAGAACATTAGATTATGCAGATAATACCCAATAAGAGGGGTAAGGTGTAAGCAAGGCACAGTGGCTCATGCCTGTAATCCCAGCACTTTGGGGGGCGAAGGCAGGCAGATCACTTGAGGCCAGGAGTTCGAGACCAACCTTGCCAACATGATGAAACCCTGTCTCTATAAAAATTACCAAAAAAAGAGGGGTAAGGTGTGAAAGAACACTTTCTTAGGGGTGTCTGCTCAGCTTATAGCCCACTTCTCTGAGAAAGGCTCCCCATGGGTCCAGCAATTATGTTCATGTTAGGTTAATCCTTCCTCCCTCCCAAACCAGGCCATACCTGATAGGACGCCATCAACCTCTGACCCACAGGAAGCCAATCCATTGGCTGGAAACAAGCCAATCATATTTTTCTTTTGATAGACTGAGTTTCAAGACACAAAGAATAAGATTGAGAAATGAGTCAATATTAAAGGCGGAATCCTAAAGTGAGTTTCCAGGAATTCCTTCCTCTGAGGTCTTTAAAATTACACTTGGTGTTTTTCCTTCCTGATACCCATTCACTCATTGAATCTCTGGATTTCATGAGCAACTCCAGCATCCTCCTAATAAATTCCCTTCTTGCTCATGCCTCTGTTTCTATTCTTCTCAAAGCAATAGTCCCTGTCTAGTTGAAGATAAAAAGTTCACCCCATGCTCCGCTAACAGGAAGACAGATACCAAATTACCTGGTGTTTCTCTTTGCAAAAAAAAAAAACTCAACCAATTAACAAGACCAAATTGCTTTTATCTACACCTTATTTTTTTTTAGTTACATTGTTTTTTTCTTTAATATTTTTGACCCACAGTTGGTTAATCCACATATTCAGAACACACAGATATGATGGGCTGACTGTATACACATACAGACTGTAAACCACTAAAACACAGCATAATACTAATAAATCTTATTAGAATATTTTCCAATCACTGCTTTTCCTCACATATTTCACCATTCACTGTTAATGTTTTTTTTAATTACACTTTAAGTTCTAGGGTACATGTGCACAACGTGCAGGTTTGTTACATATGTATACATGTGCCATGTTGGTTTGCTGCACCCAGTAACTCGTCATTTATATTAGGTATTTCTCCTAACGCTATCCCTCCCCCAACCCCCAACCCCCCACCCCACGACAGGCCCCAGTGTGTGATGTTCCCCACCCTGTGTCCAAGTGTTCTCATTGTTCAATTCCCAACTATGAGTGAGAACATGCAGTGTTTGGTTTTCTGTCCTTGTGATAGTTTGCTCAGAATGATGGTTTCCAGCTTCATCCATGTTGCTACAAAGGACATGAACTCATCCTTTTTTATGGCTGCACAGTATTCCATGGTGTATATGTGCCACATTTTCTTAATCCAGTCTATCAATGATGGACATTTCGGTGGGTTCCAAGTCTTTGCTATTGTGAATAGTGCCACAATAAACATACGTGTATATGTGTCTTTATAGTAGCATGATTTACAATCCTTTGGGTATATACCCAGTAATGGGGTCACTGGGACAAATGGTATTTCTAGTTCCAGATCCTTAAAGAATCACCACAGTCTTCCACGATGGTTGAACTAGTTTACACTCCCACCAACAGTGTAAAAGTGTTCCTGTTTCTCCATATACTCTCCAGCATGTGTTGTTTCCTGACTTTTTAATGATCGCCATTCTAACTGGTGTGAGATGGTATCTCATTGTGGTTTTGATTTGCATTTTTCTGATGATGAGCATTTTTTCATGTGTCTTTTGGCTACATAAATGTCTTCTTTTCAAAAGTGTCTGTTCATATCCTTTGCCCACTTTTTGATGGGGTTGTTTGATTTTTTCTTGTAAATTAGTTTAAGTTCTCTGTAGATTCTGGACATTAGCCCTTTGTCAGATGGGTAGATTGCAAAAATTTTCTCCCATTCTGAAGGTTGCCTGTTCACTCTGATGGTAGTTTCTTTTGCTGTGCAGAAGCTCTTTACTTTAATTAGATCCCATTTGTCTATTTCGGCTTTTGTTGCCATTGCTTGTGGCGTTTTGGTCATGAAGTCCTTGTCCATGCTTATGCCCTGAATGGTACTGCCTAGGTTTTCTTCCAGGGTTTTTACGGTTTTAGGTCTAACTTTTAAGTCTTTAATCCATCTTGAATTAATTTTTGTATAAGGTGTAAGGAAGGGATCCAGTTTCAGCTTTCTACATATGGCTAGCCAGTTTTCCCAGCACCATTTATTAAATAGGGAATCCCTTCCCCGTTGCTTGTTTTTGTCAGGTTTGTCAAAGATCAGATGGTTGTAGATGTGTGGTGTTATTTCTGAGGCCTCTGTTCTGTTCCATTGGTCTATATCTCTGTTTTGGTACTAGTACCATGCTGTTTTGGTTACTGTAGCCTTGTAGTATAGTTTGAAGTCAGGTAACATGATGCCTCCAGCTTTGTTCTTTTGGCTTAGGATTGTCTTGGCTATGCGGGCTCTTTTTTGGTTCCATGTGAACTTTAAAGTAGTTTTTTCCAATTCTGTGAAGAAAATCATCAGTAGCTTGATGGGGATGGCATTCAATCTATAAATTACCTTGAGCAGTATGGCCATTTTCACGATATTGATTCTTCCTATCCATAAGCATAGAATGTTCTTCCATTTGTTTGTGTCTTCTTTTATTTCGTTGAGCAGTGGTTTGTACTTCTCCTTGAAGAAGTCCTTCACATCCCTTGTAAGTTGTATTCCTAGGTATTTATTCTCTTTGTAGCAATTGTGAATGGGAGTTCACACATGATTTGGCTCTATGCTTGTCTGTTATTGGTGTATAAGAATGCTTGTGATTTTTGCACATCGATTTTGTATCCTGAGACTTTGCTGAAGTTGCTGATCAGCTTAAGGAGATTTTGGGTGGAGATGATGGGGTTTTCTAAATAAACAATCATGCCATCTGCAAATAGGGACAATTTGACTTCCGCTTTTCTTAATTGAATACCCTTTATTTCTTTCTCTTGCCTGATTGCCCTGGCCAGAACTTCCAACACTATGGTTGAATAGGAGTAGTGAAAGAGGGCATCCTATCTAGTGCCAGTTTTCAAAGGGAATGCTTCCAGTTTTCCCCATTCAGTATGATATTGGCTGTGGGTTTGTCATAAATAGCTCTTACCATTTTGAGATACGTTCCATCAATACCTAGTTTATTGAGCTTTTAGCATGAAGCGCTATCAAATTTTATCGAAGGCCTTTTCTGCATCTATTGAGATAATCATGTGGTTTTTGTCTTTGGTTCTGTTTATGTGATGGATTACGTTTATTGATTTTCATATGTTGAAACAGCCTTGCATCCCAGGGATGAAGCCCACTTGATTTTGGTGGATAAGCTTTTTGATGTGCTGCTGGATTCGGTTTGCCAGTATTTTATTGAGGATATTCGCATCGACGTTCATCAGGGATATTGGTCTAAAATTCTCTTTTTTTGTTGTGTGTCTGCCAGGCTTTGGTATCAGGGTGATGCTGGCCTCATAAAATGAGTTAGGGAGGATTCCCTCTTTTTCTATTGATTGGAGTAGTTTCAGAAGGAATGGTACTAGCTCTTTGTATCTCTGGTAGAATTCGGCTGTGAATCCATCTGGTCCTGAACTTTTTTTGGTTGGTAGGCTATTAATTATTGCCTCAATTTCAGAGCCTGTTATTGGTCTATTCAGCAATTCAACTTCTTCCTGGTTTAGTCTTGGGAGGGTGTATGTGTCCAGGAATTTATCCATTTCTTCTAGATTTTCTAGTTTATTTGCATAGAGGTGTTTATAGTATTCTCTGATGGTAGTTTGTATTTCTGTGGGATTGGTGGTGATATTCTTTATCATTTTTTATCGCGTCTATTTGATTCTTCTCTCTTTTCTTCATTAGTCTTGCTAGCGCCCTATCAATTTTGTTGATCTTTTCAAAAAACCAGCTCCCGGATTCATTGATTTTTTGAAGGGTTTTTTGTGTCTCTATCTCCTTTAGTTCTGCTCTGATCTTAGTTATTTCTTGCCTTTTGCTATCTTTTGAATGTGTTTGCTCTTGCTTCTCTAGTTCTTTTAATTGTGATGTTAGGGTGTCGATTTTAGATCTTTCCTGCTTTCTCTTGTGGGCATTTAGTGCTATAAATTTCCCTCTACATGCTGCTTTAAATGTGTCCCAGAGATTCTGGTACATTGTATCTTCATTCTCATTAGTTTCAAAGAACATCTTTATTTCTGTTTTCATTTCATTATTTACCCAGTAGTCATTCAGGAGCAGGTTGTTCGGTTTCCATGTAGTTGTGTGGTTTTGAGTGAATTTCTTAATCCTGAGTTCTAATTTGATTGCACTGTGGTCTGAGAGACAGTTTGTTATGATTTCTGTTCTTTTACATTTGCTGAGGAGAGCTTTACTTCCAACTATGTGGTCAATTTTAGAATAAGTGAGATGTGGTGCTGAGAAGAATGTATACTCTGTTGATTTGTGATGGAGAGTTCTATAGATGTCTATTAGGTCTGCTTGGTGCAGAGCTGAGTTCAAGTCCTGGATATCCTTGTTAACCTTCTGTCTCGTTGATCTAATATTGACAGTGGGGTGTTAAAGTCTCCCATTATTATTGTGTGGGAGTCTAAGTCACTTTGTAGGTCTCTCAGGACTCGCTTTATGAATCTGGGTGCTCCTGTATTAGGTGCATATATATTTAGGATAGTTAGCTCTTCTTGTTGAATTGATCCCTTTACCATTATGTAATAGCCTTCTTTGTCTCTTTTGATCTTTGTTGGTTTAAAGTCTGTTTACCCCCTACTAGGATTGCAGCCTTTTTTTTTTTTTTGCTTTCCGTTTGCTTAGTACATCTTCCTCCATCCTTTTATTTTGAGCCTATGTGTGTCTCTGCATGTGAGATGGGTCTCCTGAATACAGCACACTGATGGGTCTTGACTCTTTATCCAATTTGCCAGTCTGTGTCTTTTAATTGGGGCATTTAGCCCATTTACATTTAAGGTGAATACTGTTATGTGTGAATTTGATCCTGTCGTTATGATATTAACTGGTTATTTTTCCCATTAGTTGATGCAGTTTCTTCCTAGCATCGATGGTCTTTACAATTTGGCATGTTTTTGCAGTGGCTGGTACCTGTTGTTCCTTTCTATGTTTAGTGCTTCCCTCAGGAACTCTTATAAAGCAGGCCTGATGGTGACAAAATCTCTCAGCATTTGTTTGTCTGTAAAGGATTTTATTTCTCCTTCGCTTATGAAGTTTAGTTTGGCTGGATATGAAATTCTGGGTTGAAAATTATTTTCTTTAAGAATGTTGAATATTGGCCCCCACTCTCTTCTGGCTTGTAGGGTTTCTGCTGAGAGATCTCCTGTTAGTCTGATGGGCTTCCCTTTATGGGTAACCCGACCTTTCTCTCTGGCTGCCCTTAGCATTTTTTCCTTCATTTCAACTTTGGTGAATCTGACAATTATGTGTCTTGGGGTTGCTCTTCTTGAGGAGTATCTTTGTGGTTTTCTCTGTATTTCCTGAATTTGAATGTTGGCCTGCCTTGCTAGGTTGGAGAAGTTCTCCTCAATAATATCCTGAAGAGTGTTTTCCAGCTTGGTTCCATTCTCCTCGTCACTTTCAGGTACACCAATCAAATGTAGATTTGGTCTTTTCACATAGTCGCATATTTCTTGGAGGCTTTGTTCATTTGTTTTTCCTCTTTTTTCTCTAAACTTCTCTTCTCGCTTCATTTCATTAATTTGATCTTCAATCACTGATACCCTTTCTTCCACTTGATCGAATCGGCTACTGAAGCTTGTGCATGCATCATGTAGTTTTCGTGCCACGGTTTTCAGCTCCATCAGGTCATTTAAGGTCTTCTCTACACTGTCTAATCTTTTTTCAAGGTTTTTAGCTTCCTTGTGATGGGTTTGAACATCCTCCTATAGCTCAGAGAAGTTTATTATTGCTGACTTTCTGAAGCCTACTTCTGTCAACTCGTCAGTCATTCTCCATCCTGCTTTGTTCCGTTGCTGGCGAGGAGCTGTGATCCTTTGGAGGAGAAGGGGCGCTCTGGTTTTTAGAATTTTCAGCTTTTCTGCTCTGGTTTCTCCCCATCTTTGTGGTTTTATCTACCTTTGGTCTTTGATGATGGTGACCTACAGATGGGGTTTTGGTGTGGATGTCGTTTTTGTTGATGTTGATGCTATTCCTTTCTGTTTGTTAGTTTTCCTTCTAACAGTCAGGTCCCTCAGCTGCAGGTCTGTTGGAGTTTGCTGGAGGTCCACTTCAGACCCTGTTTGCTTGGGTACCAACAGTGGAGGCCGCAGAACAGCAAATATTGCTGCCTGATCCTTCCTCTGGAAGCTTCTTCTCAGAGGGGCACCCAGCTGTATGAGGTGTCAGTCGGCCGCTACTGGGAGGTGTCTCCCAGTTAGGTTACATGGGGGTCAGGGACCCACTTGAGGGGGCAGTCCATCCATTCTTGGAGCTCACTGTGCTGGGAGAACCACTGCTCTCTTCAGAGCTGTCAGACAGGGACGTTTTTCTATCTACACTTTAAAAGGAAGCAAATTAAAAATCCAAAATACCCAGATAAGTATGTTTGAACTTTACCCCAAGACCTCAAAAGTTGACCAATATTAACTAAAGTTGAAAAAATGTCAGAATCTCAAGACCAAAAACGTAACAATTGTGCTACAGAGTAGGAAAAGAAAAAATTTAGGTTCTTGGGGAAAAAAAATTAAGGAATTTTTTTTTGAGAAAGCAAAATCTGGTGAAGAAATAGTTAACTATCTTTGCTAAAGGACTCTTCAGAATTATCTCATAAGGAAAGGGGTGGATTGAGCCAGACAGAGAGAATATGCACCGTAAATCAGAATAATTACATTAGTTGGCTGTCTGTATCACTCCTTTTTCTCCCGATAAAGTTTTTAAATTATGATAAGATCAGTTTTGAGTTTGAATCTTTTCATAATCCATTCAGACACCTTTAAGTGAAAGTAAAATATATTGTACTCTTAAAAAAGGGAATATATATATATTCACATTTGATCCAAAACCCAGTGAGAAGTAAAATGTGCAGTTGATAAAGACATAAATTATCATTTGCATGGGGCTGATGAGAGCCTGGTTCTAGTAGAGCTGGTATTAAATCAGAATTGCAGTAATGCTTTCCTGAGCCTGACTGTAAGTATCTAAGCATCCTCTACTAAAGTATACTCAGCACTCCATATATTACAGTTGGCTGTCCACCAACAACTACAAATCTGGGTGGAGAGGAAGATTTTTTGTGTTGTTTCACAAAAATCACTGCCCACCACTGAAGCCTTATCAATGAGAATAAAGCTCAGATTCCATTCCCATCTCCCACGGAGCTGCATCCCAAGAAATGCCAGCTTTACACAGTCCTACTTCCCAGGAGAGCCATCCAACTGGCATTCAGGCCTGGGCACTAAGGTATCTGTGGCTATGATTTTCAAAAGTCAATCCTGGAAACAGTTTGGCAGCTCCTCAAAGAGTTAAACATAGAATTACCATATGACCTGGCAATTCTTCGCCTAAGTTTGTACTCTCCCCCAACTCCACCCCACCAGAACATATTAGCACTCAGATACTTGAACACGAATGTTCAGCACTATTCACAGTAGCTAAGAGGTGGAGACAACCCAAGTGTCTATCAATACAGTAATGGATAAACAAATTGTGATTCATCCATACAATGGACTGTTATTCAGACATAAAAAGGAATGAAGTTCTGATCCGTGCTACAGGGATGAACTCAAAAGCATTACACTCAGTGAAAATAAAAGCCAGACACAAAAGGCTGCATGGTCTCATTTCCATGAAATATCTAAAATCAGCAAATCCACAGACACAGAATGCAGGCTGGTGGTTATCAAGAGCAGGGCAGGGAATGGAAAGCCAATCCCTATGTGCTTAAAATGTCCTGGAACTCAATAGAGGTGGTGGAGGGACAACACTGCAAATGTACTAAATGCCACTGAATTGTTCATTTTAAAATGGTTAATTTCATGTTATATAAATTCATCTCAATAGAAAAATCTAATTTTCCTTACCAAAATGGCCAGTCCTTTCCATTTTTAGAATAAACAGACTCATACATCCAATTTTTCTTCTTTTAACACTTTTTGGCCACCCGGCTTCCCCAAACATTAACTCAAACACATCATGTTTTAGTTACAAGGAGCAAAAGCAGAAAGCAGGGTTACACATCCAACTAATACCAATGTAAAAAAACAAAGCTAAATTTCACACTCTTATACTCAAGAATTCTACCAGCAATACCGAGAAAAGTTTAACTGATGTTTCAAATGATTCCATAATGGTCTAGAGGCAGGAAACAAGATCATTTACTTCTCACCATCACAAAGAAAGGTATAGGAAGAATTGGCCTTGTATTAGTCAGATTTCTTTAGAGGGGAACTAATAGGATAGATATATATAAAGGGGAGTTTATTAAGGAGTATTAACTCACATGATCACAAGGTCCCACAACAGGCCATCTGCAAGCTGAGGAGCAAGGAAGCCAGTTTGAGTCCCAAAGATGAAGAACTTGGACTCTGATGTTCGAGGGCAGGAAATATCCAGCATGGGAGAAAGATGTAGGCTGGGAGGTTAAGCCAGTCTAGCCGTTTCATGTTCTTCTGCCTGCTTTATATTCTGGCTGTGCTGGCAGCTGATTAGATGGTGCCCACCCAGATTAAGCCTGGGTCTGCCTTGGCCAACCCACTGACTCAAATGTTAATCTCCTTTGGCACACCCTCACAGACACACCCAGGATCAATACTTTGCATCCTTCAATCCAATCAAGTTGACACTCAGTATTAACCATCACAAGCCTATTTTCTCCATCTCTCTCCTTAGGCCAGCAGCTATTTGGAAAAAATATGCATATTGCTAAGTTTCGCTATAAATAAAATATTATAATAATGTTGACAATAACAATGCTAATGATACTAACCTAAATTACAATGTCCATTGATTGTTTGCGAGTCAGGCACTGTGCTGGGTCCTCTTCCCCCCAACACACACACACACTTCTAATTTATTCAAATTTTCCTCTAAACATGTCACCCAGGTAAGGTGATCTCTACCTGTAATCCACCTCCCTCTTCTAGTTACAGCAACTGACTCTCCTTAAGGGTTCCACTTCTTCCCACACTCTGTCTACATGGTTCAATTGGGGCTAACTTGGCCCCATCTCTGCCCAGGTATGAACAATCAGCACCCATGACCCCCATTTCTGGGGCTTTCTTTAGAGTCCATGAGAATAGGCACATTTCCAGAGGGATTGTTGCAAGACCAGAAGTGAACCTGGAGCTGATGGCAGCCCTCTGCCAGGCACAGGGGAAAGCCCACTTCAGCACAACACCAACCCACAGTAGACAGAGCCCAGAGACGGACAGAGGATGTATCCTGACAGCAGGTCAGGTCCTCCTGGATCCAGCTGTGCCTAAAGCCCATCCTGCACTTGTCAGTTAAATCAGCCAATCATTTCTCTTTGTGCTAAGGTCAGTTTCAATTGATTTTTCTGTTGCCATCAAGAGAATCTGGCCTGGAACACTAGAGATTAGCAAATAAAATAATGACATAAAGAAAATGCTCTGCCAGGCATGATGGCTCATGACTGCAATCCCAGCACTTTGGGAGACTGAAGCAGGAGGATTGCCTGAGCCCAGAAGTTCAAGAGCAGTCTGGGAAACTTGGGAGACCCCCTCTCTACAAATAAAAAATTTGCCAGGTATGCTGGCACGCCTATAGTCCCAGCTACTCCAAAGGCTGAGGTGGGAGAATCACTTGAGCCCAGGGTTTTGAGGCTGCAGTGAGTTATGATTGTGCCACTGCAGTTCAGCCTGGGCAACAGAACAAGATCCTGTCAAAAAAGAAGAGGGAAGGGAGGGAGGGAAAAGAGAAGAGAAGAGAAAAAAGTAAAGAAGGAAGGCAAGAAGGCAGGAAAGCAGGCAGAGAGGAAGAGAGAAAGAGAAAGAGAAGGCAGGAAGGCAAGAGGGAGAGAGAGGAAAGAAAATGACAGGAAGATGGAAGGAAGAAAGGAAGGAAAGGAAAGGAAAAGAAAGGAAGAAGGAAGGGAGGAAGGAAGGAAAGGCGAGCTCAATCTTGGAATTAGTTTAAAAAAAACACACATTGCTATTTTTTCCCTACTATCAGGATAAGGAAACTTGGATCTCTATTCCCTGAAGGTAACAAAAAGAAGAAAAAAAAAACTTGACTGAATCCCCTGGCTTTGCTAAGGCAAAGAAATCTTTTAGGAAACTTAAAGAAGAAAAACTCCTTCAACAGGAAGTTTTTGGATAAACCCCATATTGTGTGTCTGTGGCTTTTTACTCAACTGTGGGACCCTTGAGAGATGGAAAGACCTCTAAGCCATCTTGGCATCTCTCAAAGTATGTGGGGCAGTGCTATCCTCCCAGATTACTTGTGGAATGTGTGAAACAGCATCTGGTATGGACTATGGAGATGGAAACTCCAGAGGAGAGTCCCATGAAAGAGCTGTTGACTGGCCCAATACAGAATGAAAATATACTTCAACTTATGCAATTACAACACACAAAGTTTGATTCATTAAGTCACCGAAAATGTATTAGACACTATTATAAGCCACACACTTTGATAGCTGCTGGGAATTCAGTGGCAAACAAAACAAGCATATCATCTACCTTCATGGAGCTAACAGAATAACTGGGGAGACAAACTTTGCAGAAAGAAAAACAGAAAGTAAATAACATACATTTACAAATAGGAGCAAATGCTGTGGGACTATAAGAAGATACTTGGGAAAAATTAATGGTGGGGGGTGGGCCTTTTGGAAAAGTGGTGTTGTAGCAGAGAACTATAGAAGGAGGAGGACCCACCAGGTGAAGAGGGCAGGGAATGAATCCTTGGAAGGGGGAACAGCAAATGCAAAGGCCCTGAGGTGGGAATGAGCTGACCATGGAGGCAAATGTAAGGAAAGCCATGTGTCTGGGGTACAGAGAGTAAGGAAGAGGGTGCCAGATAAACCTGCGGCCCCAGCCTGGGACAGACACAAGCCACCATCAGCCATGGTGGAACACTTGGCTTTCACTATGAAGACAGATGACGGGGATTATTCACTGTATCTCAGCAGCCAAGGTAGTATTCTTTTAGCTGAATGGCAAGGCTCACACGTGGAACTGAAAACATAACTGGACTCATAAACACTGCATTTCTATACTTCGTTTGCATGGCTATAACAAAACACTTCAGAGTGGGTGATTTCCAAACACCAGAAACTTATCACTCATAGTTCTGGAGGCTGGGAAGTCCAAGATCAAGGCACCAGTAGATCTGGTGTCTCCAGAGGGCCCGTTCCTCACAGGTGGTGCCTTCTCGGTGCCCCCTTATATGGCAGAAGAGGTGAACAAGCTCCCTTAGGCCTCTTTTATAAGGCGCTGGTACTATGCATGAGGGTGGGGCCCTCATTATCTAATCACCTCCTCTGAAGACCATCATGTTAAGAATTAACTTTCAACATATGAAAGTTGGAGAGGGGAACACAGACATTCAGACCACAGCACACATTCACCTCATAGAGCAGCAGGTCCTTCTACTGCAGGTCCTGGGACAAGGTTCTAAAGAAACTGTTCCAGCCCCCACAGACAATGGGCTGTGAGAACACCTAATTATTCAGGTCAGACCAGTGGCTCCCTGCAAAGATGAACCCCACGTCCACTGGGGACAGGATGTCTGAATTATCACTACAGTGGGAGCTGAAAATGCAGAGGCCGTTCTAACTTTAAAATCATCTGTGATTATCACAACAAGAAGTCAGCCAAAGTCAGAAGGTTGCCAACCACACATCCTCAGATGCTGGGTGATCGCAGTACCCCCATGCACTGCTGTGGCTGTGTCTATGCAGAATATAAACCATGGAGTTTCTCCAATCATCTGGATTATTCACCCCATCTCAAAATACTGATTCAGCCTCAATTTGCTTCCCAAGAGTTTACTAGAATTGCTTCCCTGAGTCTCCTCTCTCCCTTGGGGACCTGAGGCTAGGATATTGGAATAGCCATTCATTCCTTAAGTCAGTGAGTGTTTATTGAGCACCCACTATGTATCTGAGACTCTGCCAGGTATTAAGATCACAAGGTTGAATTCTATCCCAGGGAACCTCCCTCTCAAGAGGTATTGTAGAGCTGCTGTTAAGAGCATAAGATCTGGAATCAGACCAAGAAATGAATCATGCCTTTACCCTGTACCCCTTGTGTGACTTGGACGAGTCACTTAACCTTCCCATCAGTGACAAGGGGATCATAATAATGCCAGCTTCAGCAGGACATTTTGAGGATGAATGAGACCACATATGCAAAGCCCTTAGCTCTGACAGTCCTCTGGAAATGTCAACTCTCATGTCCATCTCCAGGCAGTTCATTAAAAGGCAAGGCTAAGATCTCCAATATGTCAGACTCACTGTCTAACCCTGACCTGAGTAGGGCGCTGTACTCCTGAGAGCTCTTCCCAGGCAAAGCGCATACAGTCAGTGGCTCCCTGCAAAGACCAACCCCACGTCCACTGGGGACAGGATGTCTGAATTATCACTACGGTGGGAGCTGAAAATGCAGAGGCCGTTCTAACTTTAAAATCATCTGTGATTATCACAACAAGAAGTCAGCCAAATGCTCACTGCCAGAAGGAAGCAAGGGTATGGTCACATGTTATGGCCCTGAACTGGTGTGGCTGGAAGACTTAATGACAACTCTGGCAATTACCTCTGTGAAAGGCCAAAGTCTGTGCTCATGGTTTCATTTTTATTTCGTCTCTAATAGGACACATCCTGTCCCCCACACATATGACCACACCCCCAGACCACAGCAGCCCATGCCCCTCACACCAGAAAGGACTCTGTCCCACATGGGACTGAAAACATAGAGAGATCACATAGAGAGATATTCCACTCGGCAAATCCCCTGAAGTGAATGCAGCAGACAGGCTGGAATGATTGAGCTCATGGGACACCATGAGAGGCTCCATCCTTGCTGCAAACAGGGGACATCAACACAGTTGCTGAGGCACAGCCCCACATGGGCGCCGGCCAGCTCCTGGCTGTCCCAGGGCTGCAAGGAAAGTTGTTGAGGTGCGACCTCAGGCTTAACCAGGGCTGGCCAGGTCGAGGTAATTTCAGTGCAGTCGGCCAAGGGGGTCTTCCTCCCCTGAGCCTGATCTCTGTGAGGACAAGCGCTTGTGGAAGTGCAGGAGAGACAGGATTACTGAAGCAGGGAAAAATGACTCCCAGAGAAGAATGTACACTTAGAAAGTGTCAAAGGAGCCAAACCATGTGTGTCCTTATTCTGACCCATGAGCACATCAGTGAGCCCAGGAGTGAGGCAAACCTCCTAGGAGTGACCCCTGGTGTCTGGATTTGGTCCCCAGCCTCATTTTCAAAGTGACACTAACTTGGGACTTTTCTTTACAATTTTCTTTGCTATTTCTTTTTACCCAATCTTGAATACCCACTAGATATACCACTGGGATACAGCTCATAAAGAAACTGGGTTTAGAGGAAAGAAACTGGGTTTCCAGAGTGGAAAGCATCAGTGACACAAAGACAGACTGCACTTTGGATCATGTGTCACTTAGATCCTCCACAAGACAGACACAAATGTGGAGTAAAAACTTGTATCAAGAGCAAGAAATAAAAGGAGAGGTAGCAGGACAGGGCAAGGAGAGACTCCAGCTGCAACACAGAGCTGAAAAATTCTCCCCTAGCCAGGCTCAGGACTCTGCAGCAAAGACCAGTCTGTAGTAGACAAGTCTTTCCCGGGCCAGAGATGGCCAGGCCCAGAATCCCCACTGTCTGCAGTTGATGGTTGGGGCTTGGAAAGAGTGGGCCTTAGCTTAGCTCAGCAGCTGAGGTGGGAACACTGGAGACTGTTGGTGCAGCTCACTCCTCCCAGCAAAGGGCAAGCTCTCTCTTGAAAGGAGATGTAAGCAGGCCCGTCATGGCTGGCTCACAATTATCTGTACAATCCTCAGCATAGAAGTCCAGCTCAGCCATGGATGTCCCCAGCTGTAACCAGCAAATGGGACTTTCAACCTGCATGTGCCTTTCAAAAATGGTCACTGGAAAGCAAAATAAATTGTATTTTAATATTGGGAGTGATGCAGCCTCCCTGCCTTGGTGATGACGCACTGCTAAACAGCATTTCCTAGAGCAAATCTGTCTTCACAACACACCAGAGAACCATCTGGTGTATGGATGAGGCTTGTGCTGTGAGGCATGGGGAACAATGCTTTCATCATGATTGCAGCACTCTGCACACAACCCTCTCATGAAAATCAGAAAAAGAATACTTTATGTTACAGCTGAACACACACAACAACTACCAGGCAACTGTTTCAACAAGCAGTTTCAGTTAAAGGAATTCTCCTGAAATGGCACAAAATGAAACCTAAAAGCTCTCCATTTTGAGGGGAGAAGACACCAGGCTGGAAACTGGGTGACCTGAGCTCCAGTGAAGATTCTTCCCTGCCTCGTGTGACCTCATGTGATCTCATGTGATCTTGTCCTCTACTTCTCACTGGCCTCATCATCAAAGACCCAGGCACGCCTACTCCCCTCCCAAGGCAGCACAACACAAATGTTCATGCATTTGTAAATGGAGATATTTGTCAAAATCACCATAAATAATATTTGTTTGTTGGCTGGCACATGCTAAGCCCTAAATATGTATTGACCAATTGTATGAATGAGGTCTTTTAAGGTAGAAAAAATAACATCACTTATAACTTTGAACAATCATAATCTTATATTTGTAAAGTGTTTTGTTTACAACAGCAGAAACGTAACTTAACATGCCTTGAGAACTAGGAGTAGAGGGAAATTACCTCAATCTAAAATAGCCCATATGTGAAAAGTCCACAGCTAACATCACACTCAATGGTGAAAAACTAAAAGCTTTTTCTCCAAGATCTGGAACAAGATAAAGATGCCCATTCTCACCATTTCTATTCAACAAAGTACTGAGAGTCCAAGACAGAGCAATTAGGCAAGAAAAAAGAAATAAAAGGCATCCAAATTGGAAAGGAAAAAATAAAATTATCTCTGTTCACAGGTAATATGATTTTATATGTAGAAAACCCCAAGGATTCCATACAAAATTGTTGGAACCAATAAACTAATTCAGCAAAATCAATGTATAAAAATCAGTTGTAAGGGGAACATCACACACCGGGACTGTTGTGGGGTGGGGCTAGGGGGAACGGATAGCAGATATAACTAATGCTAAATGATGAGTTAATGGGTGCAGCACACCAACATGGCACATGTATACATATGTAACAAACCTGCACATTGTGCACATGTACCCTAAAACTTAAAGTATAATAATAATAAAAGAAAAAAAGAAAAAAAAAACAATTGTTTCTATATACTAACAATGAACAATCTGAAAATGAAATTAAAACAATCCCATTTACAATAGAATCAAAAATAATAAAATACTTAGGTATAAACTTAACCAAGAAGGTTAGAGAATTGTATGCAGAAAATTTTTTTAAAAACCATTGAATAAATAAAGAAGGCTAAATGGAAAGACAGCCCATGTTCATGAATTGAAAGACTTAATTAATTGTTAAAATGTCCATACTGCTCAATCTACAAGTTCAAAATATGTAATCAAAACAGTATGATACTGTCATAAACACAAACATATGCACAAATAGAACAGATTAGAGAGCCCAGAAATAAGCCCTCACGTATTAGTCAAATGATCTTAAAGCCACATACACTATGGGGAAAGAAGAGTCTCTTCACCAAAGGTGACATTCCTGGAACATACATTGGGCTTCCCCCCTCCATGATTTCATTCATGCTGTTCCCTCAGTCTGACATTATTTCCCTTACCGTTACCCCACGTCAAAATCTGTTCATCCTTCAAAACACAACAAATAAAATTATTCAACACAAGTGACAGAAAATACAGCCAAACTAGCTTAAGCACAAACAGACATTCACACTCACTAAATGGCTTTAATCAGAAAAACAGAAAAGAAAAAATGTTGACAAGGATATAGAGAAATTGGAACCTTCCTCCGTAGCTGGTGGGAATGTCAAATGGCGCAGCCACTGCAGAAAACAATTTGGTGGTTCCTCAAAAAGTTAAACATAGAGTTACCATATGACCCAGCAATTGTACTCCTAGATACATATGCAAGAGAAATGAAAGAATACATCTACACAGAAATCTGTACATGAATGTTTACAGCACCATTATTCACAATAGCCAAAAGATGGAAACCACTCAAATGTCCATCAACAAAAGAATGGATAAACAAAATGTGGTCTGTCCATAAAATGAATAATATTAGGTCATAAAAAGGAATGAAGTTCTGATACATGCTATCAGAAAATATTATGAACCTTGAAAATATTATGCTAAGCAAAAGAAGCCAGATCCAAAAGTTCACACAGTTTATAATTCCATTTACATGAAATGTCCAGAATAGGCAAATATGTAGAGACAGAAAGCAGATTAGAGGTTATGGGAATATGAGAAAGGAGAATGGGGAATGATTACTTACTGGATATAGGTGTTTTTACAGGGTGATGAAATAGTTTTGTAATTAGAGTGAATAAATTGTTCTACAACATTGTGAATACACGAAATACCACTGAACTCTACACTTTAAAATGTTTAGCTATGTTATGTGATATTTACCTGAATTTAAAAATTACACAAAACAAAAGCATTTCTTCACCAATGTGTAGGAGGACACATGACCCATATTACCTGGATCTAAGCCAATAAGCACATCTCATTTCTCTGCCCACAGGAATGGTTCAAAGACTCAGTGCTGCTCTTTTTCCAAAGGAGGAGAAGAAGAGGGTGGGGGAAGAGAAGGGGAAAAGTGAGGAAGAGGAGAAAAAGGAGGAGGAGGAGGAGGAAAGGGGAGACAAGGAGATGATGTATCTAATAGGGCTTCAAATAGGGCTGGATCCAGGAACTTCGATAATGTTCCCAGAACCTTTGCTTTACCACCTCCCCATCCCCAACCCCACCATCTCTCTCCATCTGTCTATCTGTGTCTCAATGTCTCAGCTCTATTCTCTTCCTTGTTGTTTCCATTCTGAGGTTCTACACGGAGGCAGGATGGCTGCCAGGACTATTTGAATCCATAAAGGAGAGGGAGGGTGGTGGTTGACAGAGGGAGAGAAGGAGAAGTTCTTCTCCCCAGCAGTACAACAAAAGCCTTGGGATGTTCACTGGCAGTTGGACCATATGCCCATCCCAGCATCAACTGCTGTGATGGGTGCAGGGACAGTCCCGAGATGTCTTCTTTGATCCATAGCGAACGGTGTGCCAATCCTCCTTAGAGCATCACTGTGCTTTTACTTTAGCCTTAAACTTCATTTATTTGTTCACCTGTGTGTCTTCCACCTGACTCTGAGCTCCTAAAGGTGGAAACCCCTTGATATCCAACACCAGGTCCAGACTAATCCCTCAATGACTCACCGTCACAGAAATACATAAACAACCGGACACTTGGTGGAAACCTACAGGTGTCTGCAGAAGGCAGAGCCCCAGCACAGGCCCAGGATCTGGACCATCTGCCATTCCAAGTGATAAGAGCCCTCCATTGCTCAGGTTTTGATATTCCAGCATTTTCTTCCTTTCTCCTCAACTACAAAGAACCTCTTTTTCTACTTCTGGTCACTCTCCTGTGAAACATTCATAATTCAGAAACGCCAGCCTGGCCATGGAGGTATCTACAGTCTGTGAATCATGTCAGTTGCTCTACATAGCAGAGCAGTGATGCTCACAACAGGAATGAAAGCCTCACAGAGGGGCACATAGAAATCCATCACTCAAGCCTTCAATTAGTGCTTTGGTTGTCCTGGTGAGAACTACCTGAAAAGATCTGTATTTCATCTTCCCTTCCCCTCCAATATCAGGGAACAGAGTGATTTCCACCATGCTCTGAGCTGCCTTCTCACCGCAGGCATTTTATCATATGCCAGTGGCCACCCATCCTTAGGCAGCTGCACCCTTGTTCCATCTCCCATCTGACAAGGAATGGGAAAAAAGAGGGAATGGCCAGAAGTGGTCCTGCTACTGTGGGGAAAGGAGAATCTGGGGAGATGATGCTAAAAATCTAATGATCTTGAAATGGCATGCTTTAAATATCCTCTATACACTGGTGGTTCCTGAAGCTGTAGCTCCAGGCCAGACCTCTCTTCCGAACCCTGGCGTCTTAGGCCATTTTTGAGTTGCTATAAAGGAACACCTGAGACTGGGTAATTTATAAAGAAAATAGATTTATTTTGGCTCATGGTTCTGCATGCTGTGCAGGAAGCATGGTGCCAGCAGCTGCTTCTAGTGAGGGCCTCAGGAAGCTTCCAGTCACAGCAGAAGGCTAAGGGGAGTCAGAATGTTATATGGCAAAAGAAGGAGCAAGACAGAGCGAGGCAGGGAGTCCCAGAATTTTAAACAATCAAATCTCATGTAACTCAGTAATTAAGATAAAGAATTGTTTGTAAAATGACTGACCAAATGTCTTGATTGATGGGTTGCCCAGATATCCCTCCACAAGGCTGTATTGACCAGATGGCCTATTAAGCAATTAGCCCAATAAAATTGCAATAATGTATGGAAGATTGTGTCCACTGGAGACGCAGCTAAGAGCCAGAGGCTTTCCATCCAGGGGGGACACCCTAGGCCAGCGTGTCTCAAGGGAGTAGGAAGCCAGGTCCAGGCTTGCCTGCAATAATGTAAACCAGACTCTAAGACACTTTCCTGTTAACTCTTCAGCAGTGGATTGAGTTGGATAGGACGTTGTCACTGAGCAGTTCATTTCTAGACACCAGGTAGACACACAAAGTCATAATGCATTAGTTAGAGGAATTATTGCCTTACCTGATGAAGGCATTAATTATTTAGTAATTGTCTTGTTCTCCTCATCAATTTCATCAATTAGAATAATATCAACACTAGTTAGAAGTGTCAGCACTTTCCATCATTGGACCTTACTGAAAAGAACAGGCAAATTACAGCCTTAAATTCCATGTATTTTCTAGGTAATTTCTGATCATTGAGATGACAAAAGAATGAACCCACTTATTTTACAGAGTAAATTCTGGTCCAGAAATATTAAATAACATGTCCAATACCATCCAGCTACCTAGTAGCAGAGCTAGGATTTGGAGGGATTAACATTTGAGGGTTTTGAGGGATTAACATTTGAGGCTTTTCCAAAACACAATTATCATACCTCCAAAAAATAGTTTGGAAATGTTCCTCTTTCACAAGTGACATTAGCAAATTGGAAAATCATTTCAGACCAAAGGGTACTGCAGATTATTGCCAATAAAAGTGTGCAAAGTCTCATTAATGAGATACAATGACATGGAAAACAACACAATTCTTTTCCACAGCAAAACTACTGTAATTAAGCCAGAGCATGTCTGTGTTATTTAGCAAAATAAATGATTATCCCATGCCCTTGATGCTGATTGCTAATTTGAGCACTGAATTCATATTCTTACAGTCTGGTCAGGAAATCAATTTCAGAACTCATGCTCAGGGCAATTGAGTAACCAAGAAATTACAATGGGACACCAAAAGTTGCCTGGTGCACCCCACACCACAAGATGCAAATGATGCCAGTGTATGCAGAGATTGACTTTAATCATGAAGACAAGAAAGTTACTATTAATACTTCAGTCACTGAGCACCTGCTCAGGGCCAGGCCCCGCAGTAGATGCTGTGTATACCAGGGTGACACCTCCCCAACCGTGAGAAGCTCACAAGTCCATGGAAGGACATTTGCTAAGAAGCACAGAATCTACTTGGGGAAATGACAAGCAACAGTCTGTATTAGAGAGGGCCTAAAGCAGTTTCGATCCATCCAACATTT